>NC_134383.1:6446007-6597214 GCF_035582795.1 Mycteria americana
GAAGGGATGGTCCCAGACAATGGTACGTGCAGACACGGTTGTTCCAGGATGTGAGAGCGCTGGTCCAGTTTACGTTAATCTCTTTAACTCTATATTGCTGTTATCCTGACAAGAGAGCATCCCGGTTTCAGGCTAAAGCAAACCAGCCTCGTGCGTTTAACATCCCGGTGCAGGCGAGCCCCGGAGCTTGCAGGGACTAATCCACCACTGGGCTCCTTCAGGCTGGGGTTTTTTTTTTTTGCCAATAACAAATCCTGTAGCAGAAGCAAGTCAGAATAAAGCTGTTAGGCTGTCAAAGCTGTTGTTTTTCTTTTTTTTTTTTTTTCTTCAATTAATGAGTTGAGGCTTCAAAGAGGCTGGGATCACAATAAGACGAGAAACGCTCTGCAGCCACCAACTAAATGACACGGGCACGACCGCGTCCCCCCGGGGAACCAGGTGTAACTTTAAATACGGTTTTATTTCAGATTTGCTATTGACGCACAAACAGCAGAGATCGATGTTTAGTATACATGGTATACACAAAGCAGCCAGTACGATCGGCATCTCCGTCCTTTTGCTGCACACTCGGCAAAAGAACCGCACACAAGAAATCCCTCCTGCCCCATCCTTCCCCCCCCTTGCCGTGAACAAGGGTGACGATTTCTCGGTGGCTTGGAAACCATCTGTAGGATGGCAAGACACAAAAGGGCAGCTCCTCAGAGCTCTGTCCCCGAACGAAAGCACGGCGGGCTCAGCTACTCAGGAAAACCCTCCAAAAATGGATGATACGTTCATGGGAATGGAGACCTGGAAGGGATTTCCTAGAACATTAAATCCCGTCCCCTGCTGTGCAGAGCAACCACAACATCTGCTCCTGGCTCTGTCGAGCAGCGTGGAGACCCAAAATATTATTGTGTTCAAAAAGGCAGTACATAAATCCAGGGAGGGTGGGTCCACAAACATTGTCACGAGGAGTTTGCTAAGCTGGTGGAAAGGTCTAGCAAGGAAACCCTTGTGCTACCGCTGTCCTCGTTCTTGCGATCTTTCTCGCCTTGCCCACAGCTGGAGACCTTTTGGAGCAATGGGCACAAGGAATTTCCACGCTATATCTGCATGGGACCGAGCGAGCAAGGTAGGCTCCAAGCTTCCAGTAGCTGAGACAGCGTCTTCTCCCTGCCCATAATCTGCGTGTCATCCCTATAGTCCCTTTCTGCTGATCCCAGTAACGGCACAGCTCGACCCAGAGACTCTGGCTTGCTCGCAGTCCCAGCTAATTGATTAAGAGGCACCTTCATCAGTGGAAAGGCAGAACACGAAATGCTCCCTGATGGTAGGATCTGAGCAAGAGACCTAAATAATGCGTTAAAGGGTCCCGGGGAAGAGGGCGGCGTGTGAGGTAAGACAGCCTCCGACCACAACGGGCACGATGCTCCATAACCATCAGAGGTACCGAATAAAGCCTTGCACAAAGCCCTGGAGGGGGAAGCTGGTTGTGGGTGCTCTGCAGCAGCAAGAGGTTCGATGCCCCCTCTTTCCCCGCACGCCCGAACCCCGCTGAGCCCCTTTCCCCCAGGAAAAAACCCAAGACCCGAATTTATCTTCCGCTCCTGCAGCTCAAAAGCGATGCCGGGGATGTCACCCCACCTCCACCAGCTCTGCTAAAGTTCAGCTTAGGATATCTCTGGGGGGGGCTTAATGCAGAGGAAAAATAGCCCAACCTGGCCCAAAGGTTGGAGGGCAGAGGGCGGTGGGATGTCGGGGCAGAGCGTACTGGTCCCATTAAGCAGCGAGCACCATTTCCAGAGCGGAGTCAAGTACTGGCGACTCGCGGGGCTGCGTCCGACCCCATATAGCACCGTGCCGGGGTACTACAGTACAGTTGCTTGTTGTCTTTTTTGGAACGACAGCTCAAATCTCAGGTCCATTTTTTTTAGCCCTGAAAAACTTTAGGCGGGCGGTTTACGACCTGCCCTGGACCGGGGCGTAACGGAGCATCCAGCCACGCGCTGGATGCTGACACAGCCCCGTCCCAAAGCACCATAGGAAAACCTCAGCCAGGTGAGAGAGCCCGCTGGGAATAACGCCGTCCCCACTACGCAAGGTTTACATCCATCGGGGCGGGGCGGAGGGGGGGGGAGGAAGGAGGTTAAAAAAAAAAAAAAATACAGAGTTAAGCACCATAAAATCTATACTGGTCAGGTCATAAACACGAGGAGAAAACGAAAATAAAGCCACCACCTTCCAGCCTGATCTGGCAATGCTGCTGGGGCTCTCTGGACCACCCAGGCTGCAAAGTCATTGCCAGTGAGCCCCGGAGGCATCAGGCCCGACACCTCGTCACGCCGGTGGTTGGACAGTATAATTTGCCATCGTTGCATTGGTAAATCCTTTTGGTCCCATTTAGCACAAGTGTTGGGGGAGTCCGGGGAGGGGGGAGGTAGGCTTGGCCCTGGGAAGACGGGGGAGACTTCGACTGTGCAATTTAGGGACATGGCCCTGCCTGTCCTCGGCTCCATCCCGGGCAGCATTCCCCCTCGTTTCCATCCATCCCCGCCCGACTCCCAGCCTCCGCCGGTGGGTTTCCGCGTCGTTCGGCGGCTTCGAGGTAGATGTTCGTTCCCGCTCTGTCTCCAAGTGACCTGGTCGGTAAAATCCCTCTCTCCCAGGCGCGTGGGATGTGCGTGCTCTGTCCCCACACCCAGGTCCCTTTTTTTCCCCCATTTTTTTCTTTTTTTTTTTTTTTTTTCCCCGTTTGATATGTGCTATGGACATCTCCCCCTCTCCCAAGCCCTGGCTGCTGCTTGGCTGCACCCAGCCAGAGGAACACCATGCCCTTCCTCACAGACACCCCTTGACCCGCTCAGCACGGCCTCAAGGTGCAAAAATCCAGCTCCTGCGGCTTCCTCCGAAAATTGCAGCTCTCCCGGGGCAGCAGGCGCCCGGTTGGGACCAAGCACTTCAGCGCCCGTCTCTTGAAACCCCGACCGCAGCTCTTGGAGCAGGGAGACCAAGGTCCAGCTTCCCACGCCGGGCAGGGCTCCCCGCACAGCCGGACATCGGCCGGCCGCTGTGCCACGTCGCACTCGGCAGCCGGTTGACCGTAGGAGTCACGACAAGCCACCGAACGCTTCTGCAACCCATCGCCACAGGTGACGGAGCAAGCCTCCCAGCCGCCCGCTGCCCACTTGTAGGAGGGACGCTTGTAGTTCGGTCTCCCACCATCCAAGCGGTTGGACAGGCTGAGGACGCTGTTGTTGAGGTCCGGTGGGGTCTTGCCCTCCTTCTTGTAGGAGGACTTGTCCTCCTTGCTCTCCTTGGGGAGGTAGAAGGAGTAGCGTACCCGAGGAGGGGTCATCTTCCCCACGGAGAGCACCTCCAAAGTCAGGGGTTCCTGGATGGGCTTGAAGGCTTGGAGGCTCTCAACGGCAGTGCCGGTGCCGCTGTACCGCAGGACGCTGCCCTTCACCATCAGGTCCCTCTCCACGGCCGAGACGATGAAGTGGCCGTTCAGCAGGTACTTGCCCTGCCCGTTCTTCAGCGCCAAGTAGTTGTCGTCGCTGATCAGCCCTTTGTAGCCCCGCTGCCTGATGTCGATGTTGGAGGCGCCCGCGGGGATGACCACCACAAAGTTGTAGCCGTGCCTGGAAGAGAAGAGCAGGCAGGGCAGGCCGTCAGGCAGGGGACATCCCGCTACAACATGGCCTCAGCTCAAAGCTCTGCAGCTACAGCCCTGAGATCTTCCTACCCCTACGGTTATCTCCTCCTTCCCATGAAGATAATTTTGAATCTCCTCCCTGTGCTGAGTTTTGTCTAGGCTGAGGTCACCCAGATGTGAGAAGATGCTTCAGCTCCTCTGGCTCAACAGTACAGGTGTACTGGACATAACTCCATCAGCAGAAGCCCATAGCACGTTAAATGTGGCCTGCTTCTCCTTCAGAGCCAGCCCAGGTCTCCGTGCAGGGATGTACACGAGCACCAGGAGAGTTTGCTCAGGGTGGACTTAGTCCCCATCACCATCTCCGCCACCTTCCTGCACCCACTCCAAAGCGCAGAGCTGGGAGAGGGGAAAGCGCGTGCGGTCACCTAACACTTACATGGGTTTGGTGAACAAGCCTGAGACCTTCTTGCAGCTCTTGTTGTCTCCTCCACAGACGCTGCATTTGTCGAACTTCTTCTTGGAGCCCAGCTTCCCGTCACAGCCCGCTTTGATGCATTTGCCCTGGACGCAGACCGAGGTGGAGTCGGGGGAGCAAGGGGTGCCATCCACAACCTGCACGAGGGTGAGCAAAACAAGCCGCTGCATTTCCCTGGGCCACCCCACAAACACCCCTGACTGTGGCCATCCAACCCAGGGCTACCCAAACCCATCCAACAGGTCCCGAGGAGATGCTAGCAGGCACTGTGTCGCCCTCTGCTCATCCCCTGCTTTGCAGTCGGGATTTGTAGGGTCTCTGAGAAGAGCCGGGTGGGACTATATCCCGTTTCTGCTGCATCTACAGAATTTTTTGCCCTTTCTGTTGCATCGGTGGAAGAGGGAGCAGGCTGCATCGGGGAGACAGCTAACACCACCCTGCTCAGTCCCATGTCTGGCCCCTGCCCTGTCCAGCACATGCATCGCTTCCCCAGCGTCCTAATTACCATCCTCGATTTCAGGACTACGGGCATGTCCCAGAGACACCTTTACAAACCCAGAGGAAGACCCTCCACAGACCAACTCCAGCCCTGGAATAAATAAGCTGACATGTACATGCTGATTCATACCAGCCCGGTGGATTCCCCTCCTCCATCACCTCATCTAACACCAGCTGCCCACCGGGCAAGGAAAATTCGTTCATCTCCAGGCACGCCGGAGTCATCCTACAGCCCAGACGCTGACCCTGGGGGTCCCTCACCAACCTTGGGTGCCAGCACGTAGAAGTAGCCAGTGCCGTTAGCCCGGCAGATGAGCTTGCATTTATCCCGGGGAGAGACGCCGGAGTATTTGGGGACCCAGGAAACGGAGGCGGTGAGGCGGTTGGTGCTGTGGCTGTAGCCATTGAAAGCCTCACACTGCTCCTCGCGGAAGCTCTTCCCCGGCACTGGAAAAAACGGGGATGTGCATGGGATTGGGGACCAGCCTGGACCTCCAGCGCCGGTTTTACGGGGTTGTTACATGTCATGCACACAACCACGAGCAAGCTGAGCTCCAGCCCCTTACCTGCAGCGGAGCAGGGGTCCAGGTTGCAGGAGCGGTACTTGACGCGGACGCCCTCGCAGTAGGAGCCCCCGTTGGCAGGCACCGGGTTGGTGCACTCCCGCTTGGCCAGCTGCACCCCACCGCCACACGTCCGCGAGCACTGCCCGTAGGGCGCCCACTTCGCCCAGCCGCCGTCCACCTGCGGGGATGGGGCAGGGTGAGATGCCGCGTCCCCTTCGCCGCTGGCTCCGTCCCAAGCAGGGGCTCTCTGGACTCGGAGTCATCCCTTGGCAAGCAAAACCTCTGCCTTCTGCCCCCAAACCTGCCCGGGGCTGGACGGAGCAGAGCAGCAGCATCCCTCCTTGAGAAATATGCAGTACCCAAGGCACCTCCAGCTCTTTTCACATCGGTGTCCCCTGCTGGGTCCCCAGCCAGGAGGCGGGGCACTGCCCAGCCAGCACCCATGCAAAAACTCGGGGCAACCCCACGGGATGTTTTGGGGCTCACGGCGCAGGTACTCACCCTGTACTTACTGATGTTATGCCTCTCAACGCAGGCTCCCTTCAGGCAGAAACGCCCCTCGCCGCAGCCGGTGCCGTCCGCCCAGGGGAAGTGACGGGTCTGGCAGACGATCTGCCCGCGGGCCTTGCCCGTGCACCAGAGCTTGGCACAGTACTGCATGTACGGGCAGGGCTTGGAGCCCACGCCGAAGGCCAGCTCGCACTGCTGGTTCAGGCTGTAGCTCGTCCCCGGCAGGTCTTCGGGCAGCGGGATGGGTTTGGCAGGCTGGTCCAGCAAGCAATCTCCTGCAGGAGCGGAGATGGGGGGCATCTACCGGGTCCTCGGGGGGTTGTATGGACCAGTGTGGGGCGGGAGAGCATCGCTGCGGGGAGGTGAGGATTTGGCCGGTAGTTTGGCCAAAGCTACCCCAGCCGCACGCCGCCAGCGGCACCGGGTGCTACCCCAGGGATGCCCTCGAGGTCAGCTGCCTCCCAGACCCAAGTGACTCCATCTCTTGGTGACACTGGGTAGAGCCATGCCAGCAGCCTCGGGGCAGATGTCACTGCTGGGGACACCCCGGCACTGAGGAAGCCCAGCTGATGCAGAGACACTGCCAAACTCCCCGCTTCCTTCTAACTTTGTTTGCAGAGGAGGGAGAAGAGTTGCTCTACAGCCCGTCAACCTCTCCCGGTAACCAGCCCCAGGGACGGATCCTGCTCCGACGGGACAGGGACACAGGTAAGAGGGCGAGGGGCACAGGAGGGCTCACCGTGGCCGCTGTCGAGGAAGTCGGTGATGATGGCAGCGCTGCAGGCTGACCAGGGGTTGGCACGGTCGATCTGGATGAGGGTGGGGGACATCATGTGGTTGGTCTTCAGCCGGCCGAAGACCTCCTCGCAGGCCTTCACGTTGTCGTGGGGCATGTTGAAGACGTGGCCTGGGAGGGGAGATAAGGGGGAGCAGCATGATTGACCCCACTTGGCACGCAGATTAGGGCCCCCACAGCTTCTTGCAATGGGGGAAACTGAGGCACGGAGTGGGGCAGACCCTTGCAGGGATTGCAAATTCTGTGTACGGGCCAGGAGACACCCGGGGAAGGACAATGCTGGCACACGCCCCGGCTCGGACCGTACGCAGATGCCGGCAGCTTGCAGGACCAGCACACACGAGCTACCCTGCCAGTGGCATCCCCAAGCCAGCGTGCTTTCTGGCACGCTGTCCCGGCCGCTTCGTGCACAGCCATCAGGGGAAAGGAAGGACAAAGAAAGTTGCAAAGAGAAGGAGATTCAACCCTCCTCCCTCCTCCTCCTCCTCATCCTGCCGTGCACCGCAAGTGTCTCCAGAGGTAAGTGTGCCCTCCGCCTGTTATTTCAGGACTCCCGAATCCTGGAAACCCAGCTGAGGTAGCAACCACAACAGCAAATCCTTTTGCTTTCTCAGCAGCTCTTTCCCACCCAGCTCGGGGGGGGGTCTCGTGCCCTGAGGTGGAGTTTCCCCATCACGGGATACCGGTTATTGTCTGATCTTCCGGAGGCTGGAATTAGGGTTATTTTGAACCTCGCCGGCTCCTGGCGTTCTTCCCAAGAGGACGGGGAGAGCGGGGAGCCTTACCCAGCTCGTGGGCGGTGGTGAAAGCCGAGGGCAGCCCGTCGTCCTCGATGACGGAGCAGCTGCGCTTGGGGTCGCACATGGTGCCCACGTCCGCCATCCCCAGCGTGTCGCAGGTGGTGGCACCGCACAGGTCCTGCAAGGCACGGGGGGAAGGCGTTAGTCCCAGGGCCAGCACGGGCACCACGGTTCCCCATCCCCACCCCATGCCCGGTACCCCACGGGGAGCTGATCCCAGGCTGCTGGGGGGAGGCAGCCCAAAGGGACGGGCACCGCACCAGGCTGCGGAGGCAGGAAACCTCACCCTGACCCGGACCAGGCTGCAACAATGTGTTTGCATTTAACCCTGGCACCGGGGATGCTTTTTGTGCATAGCATCCTCCCGTGCCTCCAGCGACAGCCCTTCCCACCCGAGCGGCTCCTCCGGCCAGGGTGGAGCCGGTTTCGGCACAGAGGAGTCAGCCTGGCTCTGTTCTTCAGCGCGAGCTCAAGGACCAGACCCAGGCGGGTGGACGAGAAGGCACCTGGCCTCATTTCTTGATTCTCAGCCTCATTTCTCAACTTCTTCCTAGGAACAAGAAGCCCCTGGACCAGCTCCAGAGGTTCCCAAGGTTAAGGGAAGTGCTCCTGTCTCTCCAAGACACTTTACAGCCGTCCCTCGAGGAGCAACCAAGCCCAGATTGAAAAAGGAACCAGCCCAGCCTTCCAACACAAGGACTGCCTGACCCCACGTAGATGCAGCTGGGACACGGGACGGGAAGGGTCCCTTCGTAGGTGGATCTGCCCTTCTTCGGGATCCAAAGGCACTAGTGCAAATAAAAAGTCCCTGTTTGAAGATGCACTGCCGCTGCAGCCTAGCAATAGCCTTGTCCTCGAATGCCCCCTTCCTTCCCCTGCTGGGGTCTCTCGGGGGCTTGGGAGGGCTGGAGTATCGTCCCCGTCCCTCGGTGCCATCCCAGCCGGGCTGGGAGCTGCAGGGGAGGCCACGCAGGGAGCAGCTTTCCACATAAAAAGAAAACGTAAGGGACTCGCCGGGTGCTCCCGTGCTATAAATAAGCGTGATTCATGCTCAGCGCTCGCCCAGCCAAGGCGCCTGGGTTGCTTGAAGTCTCGCGTGAGCGGCTTTGCCAACGTTTCCAGCGAGGTTTCCAAGCTGAAGGCATTCCCGCGCAGGCAGGTTCAGCCGTGGGTAAATATCAGTCCCGACAACTTCAGAGAGCCCTGGCCAGGGCTGAGATGGTTTTAACAGGAGACCTGTGGCTACGAAGTCTGGAAGCACAGACCAGACCGTGATCTCTGGAGAGGCGAGGCAGAGAAACGCCTGGGTCTGGGCCGGCTACCGCGGCTGGTGGAAAACCCGTCATGCAACCGGGTTCAGCTCTCTGCTCCGCAACAGTTTTCCTTGTCGGCTGGGACCCTGCCACATCCCCGATCCCACCGTGCGTCGATGCTGGCAGGGACAAGGAGGTGGCAACCCCGCAATCCCCGGTGGCAGGGTGAGCGCAGGGTGACTAACTGGGGCTGGCAAGCCCCGGCACAGGGTCCCCTGTCCCAAAATGCCACCCAGAGCCAGTGTCATCGCCACGCTGAGCTAACCCGGGCATGCAGCTTGCCCAAGCCCCCCTGCCCATGCTCTCCCCTGTGGCAGTCCCGGCTCTGGGGGTTTGGGGGTGAAGGTGGGGCGCGGGGGACACGACACACAGCATCACGGGGAAGAGGCAGCCGCTTGCGGCTCCCCGCTCGCCACTCTTTGAAGAGTTGCCGTTTCCTCGCTGGCGCGGCGAGCTTTTGGCTCCCGGCCCAGCACCTGCACTGACACACTGACCCAATTCTTGCTCTGAACCTCGCCTGCCGGCTGCGGGGATACATGAACGAGCAGCTCTTACCGGGGTTTTCCCTAACCCCCCAGCCACAGCCTGCTAGGGGCAGCCCGCTTTGAAAGGCTGGGCAGCATCCCTGGGCTCTAATGAGGGGTCCTGACCCCCCCCAAGACACCTCCTCCAGCTTTGCCAGGGGTCCAGCCTGCTCAGGAGGGGAGGCAATGCAAGCGGCGGCGCAAGGATGGAGCTACGGAGGGGAAGAGAGAGAAATGCAAGAGGTTTAAGGTGGGAAAGCGGCATGCAAAGGGCCAGCTGCGCCTTTGCATGGTGTGCTCACCGTCACCGATATCCCCCGCTGCCAGCCCAAATACAGGGGGGACACGCGGTGCCGCTCGCACCATGCCGAGGGGCTGCAAGCAACCTGCTTGATGCACCATCAGGGCTCTCCTGCCAGCCTGCCCTTCATCTCTGGGCACTTCTTCATCCCCTTGTGAACTTCTCGAGATGGTCTGCAGGTCAGCTGGGGAGGATCCTCGTGGCTATTGCATTGATTTGCCTACTCAGAGGCCAAGTCATACACACTCTCCCAACCGTGGAGGCTTCCCATGTGTGTCCAAAGCAAGCCCGAAAACCTGAGCCTTGAGCTACAGAGCGTCGGTTTCCAAATTCCCCCGTGACATCTGCTGCAACGCTAGGCTACAGCCAGATGTTCCTCGGTGAGATGTTCCTTTGGTTTTACAGCGGGCCAAAGACGTTCAGCAAACCTTTGCTGGTGGGACGTCAAGGTTCAGGGTGGATGGGAAGCACGGCCGAGCCCTTTGCCATGGTGTATGATGCTGTTTCCAAGAGGCAGGAGTGTGGCTGAAGGCTGGATGCTCTGCAGGACCCTCCAACAAGCACCGGCTCAGGTAGAAAGGTGAAGGTCCCACGGCTGTGGCTGCTGGCAGATCTGCACCCACCGGTGGAGCGGGACCGAGCTCCCCAAAGGCAAATCCGCAATCCAGCACGACCGACTTCGGGAGGGAGCAAAGCCGAGCGGGAGAGGACAGCCCCATTCATCAGCAACTCATTGACACAACTGGAAACTGCCTATCAACCAGGCTTGAGATGAAATTTAAGTCGGGAGCTTGTGTAACAGCTTTTTGGCAGGGAGATAAGCTCCGGGGTATCAGGGGACCACAGATGGATGCGCTCAAGGAAGGCAGATGTCTCCTCGATCGTGTGCCTTTGCACCAAGCTTGCTTTGGGATTTCAGGAATGGATGGTTTAGCAATGTATAAAAAATGCAGCCCTGCCGTGATCCGCAGCTTTCAAATCGCTGGGACCGAATCCATCCCACGTGCGGCTCCGGTGACCTCACCGGGTTTCCACCAGAGATGGAGCTGGCTCGTCCCCGCAGGAGTGTCAGCAGGCTTCCTCCTCTTTGCAGCCGCCCCGCGCAGGCAGGAGCTGCTCCAGCAGGCTGGGGTTCAACCCTGCCTGTGCTCCAGCAGGATTTACAGCCGGCCGGAGGACACGGCCCCTGCCTGGGACGGGGAGGGACAAGGAGGATGGGCAGGACGAGGTCTCACACGTCCTGCACAGCATCGTTCCTGTTCCGGGCCATCATCAGCCAGCGCTGACCCCGGGCTAAGGGCAGCTGAACCGAGCTGGATGCTATATCCTTCCCACCCATGAGTGCTTGACCTGGAAGGACGTTTTGGGAATGGTCTCCCGGCTGTTGAGGGGAGTTCCCGACCCATCCCTAATCCAAAGACATCTGGGCAGGGATGGGGGAAGGAGAAAACACAAGTTGGTAAAACGTGACGGTCCCCTTCAAGCTGGGCTCGTCCTTTTCCCCTCCCGTTCGCAATCTGGGGGTGCGGGCTGTAACACCCCAGCCAGGCACCGCACCGATGTCAACGCTGAGACAGGACCCCGGGGAAGAGGAGGAGCATTTGGGGGCGACAGCAGTGACAGCATTTGCGGGGGAGGCTCTGGCAGCGGTGTCACCGCTTCGGTGTCACCCAGTTTATCAGGATGGGAGGATGGAGAGCTCATCCCGGCGCAGCCATCACCCCGCAGAGCCAAAGGCGAGCAAAAGGCAGTTCGGCAAAGCCCCTCTCCCACCGCAGGGCTGCGGCCAGCTCACGGCAGCGGTGGGGGAGACTCTGGCCTCCCCCCCTCAAGGGCTGCAAGTGCTGGCTGTATCTCTGGTACTTTTCTTCCAGCCCTGAACTGGGTCCACGCGGAGCAGCCAGCGTGCAGAGGTCCTCAGGAGGACCATGAGTCAGAGGAAGAGGGGAGAGGGTTTTTTTCTTGGCAGGTGGCACCGCAAGCTCTTCCCAGCTGGGGAGGGGGAAGCGGGACCGCACTCCTCCTCTTCTGGGCTCGGACCCCGCGTTTTGGGGTGGCAGACGCTGTGCACCAGAGCCACCAGGCGCTGGCTGCCGAGGCTCCTGCCAGCAGGCAGGGGATGGAGCAGCAGGTTTTGCCCGTGGGGACAACCTGCCTTCGCACACCTCCTGGCCTTGCTCACCCCCTGGCAGGGCTTTTTGCAGGCTGCTGGCCAAAACCTGCCCAGAGGACAGCAAGGGCTGGCTCAAGGAGGCTTGCTCCGCACCTCTGCTCCCCCCGCCCCGGTTTCTGAGGGTGGAGGGTCCCTTGGGAAAGGGGAATCGGCCCCAAGTGCAACCTCCTCCAGCGTGCACCAGAGGTGAGGTGCAGGTGGCGGGAGGCCTTAGCGTGGTGCAGGGCTCCTTGACATTGGGGACAGCCCCTCTGGGTCATCCCCCCTGCACCCACCTGCTTGGTGAAGAGGATGGCGGTGTCCCAATACTCGGGGTGCTTGTCGCTGACCTTGTTCCACTTCTTCTGCCAGGCGCAGAAGTTGCGGAGGGTGAGGGCGGCGTTGCCGGTCACCTTGGGCCCCTTGTCGTCCTGCCCGATGAGGAGGAACTTGACCACGGAGATCTGGATGGGGTTACGGATGCTGGGGTGCTTGTAGAGGCGGGCGGCCGTGGCCATCAGGGTGAGCAGGTAGTGCTGGAGGTCATCCCCGTGGAACTTCACCATCGACTCGTCGGCCACCACCAAGGTCTCCACGTAACGGGGGACCGAGGCGAAGCGCTTGGCCCGACCCCCTTTCCCCCCCGCGCGCCCCCGGTACTTGTCCAGCGCCTGCAGCACCCCGGGGGTGAGCCCGGAGCCCACGGCACAGCGGGAGGCTCCGGCCCCGACGGGGCGGCCGGGGCTGCGGCGCTGCAGGCGGTGGGCTCCGCCGGCCGCCGCCCCCGCCAGCGGGCTGATGAGGTACTCGGCTCCCCGGTAGCCGAAAGCCCCCCGGAGCCCCCCGCAAAGGCTGAGGGCGGCGAAAGATTCCCGGTCGGCGTTGACATCCCCCGAATAAAAGCAGTGCCGGAGGCCGGGGAGGGGGCGGGCGGCGCCGGGCTCGACCCCCAGGTAGTGGGCGGCGAAGGCGGGCGCGATGAAGTGGGCGTCGGGGGAGAGGTGGAGGTAGAAATCCTCCCCGAAAGCCGAGAGCTGGAAAACCACCGCTTGCCCTCCCCGGGGGGGCTCGGCGGGCCCCCGCCTGAAGTAAGGCCGCCCGTTGATGTCGGGGTCCAGGCGGAGGGGGGTGACCACCTCGGTGTCGGCCGGGGGACCCCCCGAGGGCAGGCTCAGCCCCGGGGCGCCCAGCAGCAGCAGCGGCAGCAGCGGCAGCATCGTCCCGGCGGGGCTCACGCCGGCGGCATCGGGGTTTGGGGGAGGCGGGGAGAAAGCGGGACCCGGCCCCCCCCTTCCTTTCTTCCTTCCTCCCTCCCTCCCTCCCTCCTCCTCCTCCTCCTCTTCCCCAAACTCGGCGGAGGCTGGAGGGGAGCGGAGCGGCCGTGCGAGCCGCCTGCCCCGCCGCTACCTGCCTTATGGGGCGCATCGGGTTTATATACGGCGGGACCGGGGAGGGGGGAAGCGGGGCGCGGCTTGGCCCCGCCGCAGCCACTCCGGTGCGGGGCCGGCGGAGGAGCGGGGCCGGGAGAGCCGTGCTCCGCCCGGGGCTGCCGCCGCCTCCCCGGGGCGGTGCGGGGCGGGGAGGGGGGGGGGGGTACGGGATGTGTTGGGGGGACCCTCTCCGTATGCGTTCTGGCAGCGGAGACGGCGAGCCTGCAGCCCCCCGGGGATGCTCCCCTCTGCCGGGCTCCCTCCTGCCGCTCCACGGGAAGCGAAGTGGGAGGATGAAGCTCTGCGGTCCCCCGGGGGGGGTCTGGTTGGGGCAGGGGTGTGCGGTGAAGATGAAAAGTCCTCTGCCCCGCGCTGGTATTTAGGAGAGTTCAGCAGAGCGGGGGAACCTGCTGTTTGGCAGCAGGGTCTGGCTCTCAGACTTGTTCGGGAAGGTGTTCCTCTGATTTTCCCAGCCCAGGTGAGCCTAGCGCTGAGCGCCGGGCTGTGTCCCTCCGTGCAGCGAGGGTGCTACCTTCAGAGCTGCCACCCCAGCGAAACATCACCCCGTGTGCCTCCAGCCCAGGGGTAGCCCGGTGCTCTTCTCCCCAGCTTTCGGTGCATCCCTCGCTACCCTACCCCAGCCCCGTTCAGTGGCTCCAACCAAGGGGCAAAGGGGCGATTCCCACTTCTGAGAAAGACCTCAGCCTCCCTGCACCCCCAGGGCCACCAAAGGGAGCACTCGGCAAGTGTTAATACCCATAACGTCCTCTCCTCTGAGACCCCGGGACACACTATATGGAGTATACGGGGATCTCCCCATGCCCGCCAAAAGAAGTGATCGTCAGAACTGTGTTTGGGACCAGGGAGGATGCTGGGGCAGCTGATGCTATTGGGAGGTAGAAAGATCTCATCACGGGTGGGATATTTTTGGAGCAGGACAGCTAAAAGGAGAGTGATGAAGAGCCCTCGCTAACCATCTGTGGCTGAGGAATAGATTTATTGCCAGGAATAAGCACCCCGCCATCGGGATGGGCTGCACAGGGGGTGCCCAATGGGTCTTTTTCTCCTGCAGCGGTTCTGTTTCCACGCAAGCTGGGTTTGTCCCCAGATGGAAGGATGGACGTCTCCGTAGTGCTCGCAAGCTACCACTGGGCACCCAAGTCCTGCGTGTCCTCGCAGCCCACGCTCCTTTCCAGCACTCCAGGATGGTTTAATGGTAAAATTAAGTCCTTCTCATAGACAAGCTGGTTTTGATGTGATTTCAAGCCTCAACAAAGGCTGCAAGCACAGCTTAAGAATTTGTGCATATATGAAATATAAGCCAAGGCTGTTGCTTAAGACGCAGAGCCCGCAGCCTGCAGCCCGGCTTGTTTCGGTGCCAGCGCTTCCCCGCGCTGTGGTTTGCTCGGTCGTGTGCCTTGCAGCTGAACTTGTGACCCAAAAAAACCATCTGACTGCGCTGGGCTCAGTGAATCAGGGATTTTGTCTGCTGGCCAAAGTGCAATGTGTCCAGGGATGCTGATAGAACCACAGAGAGAAAACGGGCAGCACAGGGAGTGGAGGTGCAAGGGGAAGAGGACACAACCTTGAGCATCTCGAGGTGCCGGGAGGCAACTTCTCCTTCCCACGGCACTGCCCCGTTCAACAGGACGAGTCTATCCCGGAGAACATAGCAGCATCCAGGG
Source organism: Mycteria americana (assembly GCF_035582795.1). NCBI lineage: Eukaryota > Metazoa > Chordata > Aves > Ciconiiformes > Ciconiidae > Mycteria > Mycteria americana. The sequence goes on from NC_134383.1 coordinate 6,460,698, forward strand.
TGGCACACGGTCCCAGAGGTGCCACCTCACAGCAGCAGCCTCCAGCTCTGGGCTGAGCCCATGGCTCCTGGGGACATTTTGGGAATGAAGCTGATTTTTGAAGCCGTGCCAGGTTCCTGAGTGGGACAGGGAGGCTGTCGTGCTCCTTCCCACCCCCCTCTCCGCTCTGTTTGCTCTTTGTGGCTTCATGTTTAAAGACAGTAAATTCTTGTTCCCTTCACGCACGACAGGCGGGCGGCAGCGCTTGTACCATCTCAGGCCGTGTCTGAGATGGTGTTCAGCTCTGGGGAAAGGCACAGCAGAAGACCTCACAGGCTGGCATGTACGCTGAGCTGCAAGGAGCTCAGGGGGTCTCTGCCCTGCAGAGATACCGGTGAGGAGCAGATGGGAAAGGGAGCAGAAAGGTGACAGCCCCTTGGCTCCAGGTACCCCAGCCCAGTGGTCATCAAGCCAGGCTTAGTCATTGCTGCCCGGGGATCTCCAGCTCCTCCATCTGGTCGATCTTCTCCAGCAGCAGACGATGAGTCAAACCGAACTGGCAGGACTTTACCTCCAGCCTGGAGAACATCTGATTGCCTCCTGATGGGGAAAGGCAGGCAGAAAATGTGAGTGTTTTGGCTCTGCCTGAGCTGAGACCCGCTCCATCCCGTCAGACACTGGGTTTTAGCTGGGCTTGCTCTGTCCCATGATGTTAACGGTGTGCCAGCATCTTTGGGGTTGAAGTGAAGAGGCAGATCAGCTGGCTGCTCTCTCACAGCCTCCTCTGTCCTCACTCTCTCTTTGAACAGAGGGGAATCACCTACCCAAAGACAGAGCTTTGTTTGCGAGCCAAATCGTCTGCTGCCTTCATTTTCCAGCCCGCGGTGAGCAGGAAAGCTGCTGAGTACGTGGAGCATATATTGCCCCTAGGGCTCGCCCTCCAGGCAAGAAGGGAGGCATATTTTTGTTTTATTTTTCCTCTAGCTCAAGGACATGATGAGATTTTCCCAGTCTCTGTCACTAGAGAGGACCCAGACAAAGCCCTTGAGCAGTCCCAGGCTTGTGGTGTCTGCTCGGGGCGCTTCTATCTCCACGGCACGTCCCTCTCGAGCCAGGGTGGGCAGAGGGGAATATCTCTGTTATGTCTCCTGCCAACATGAAGGGACAGATTACAGCCATCAGCCACGACAGGGGAGGGTCAGGGCCAGGAGACAGCAGGCAGGTCCCTTCTTTCGGGACCTCCAGGCAGCTGCTTGCACCCTGCAGCCCTTTATAGCTGCGGGAAGGAGCCGGCCCTAGATAACACCTTGGTCTCACTCTGCATGTCTTTCCAGGTGTTTGGGGCTGAATCTGGCTGGTCTTCATGCCCTGTAGTTTGCCTGGATTTAACGGAAATGAGCTGGATAGAGGTGACCTAAAGGAGAGCACATGGTAAGTAGGGAACAGAGATGGAAGATGCCTTTGGACCTCACCGAACAGCTACGGATAATAAGGTATATCAAGGTATATAAGGTAAATTCGGCTCCTACTTTGATTTTTGCCTAGAAACCACTTTAAGGTAAAACCCATCCCACCCAGGTTTGATCTTGAAATATCAGTGTGAGCTGGTCTGCAGTGTAGACCCTCCTTCTCCCATCTTCCTCCTGCTTCATCTCAAGCGCCTCCGGGAAGTGACGACACGTTATTTTCTTTCTTTTTTTTTACATCATCGTTGCGATGCCAAGGGTGCGAAGTTAGAAACGAAAGAAAAGAAAAAAAAAAAAAAAACAACCCCTCACGTATCTCCTGGATGTTCCACTTCACAAAAGAAATAGTTTTGAATAGACCATCTGAGAGCTCCAGGCCAAAGATAGAGTGGAAAGGTTGTAGGCAGGGGAAAGCTGGCGTTGCGTCGCTAGCCCTTCACTTGTCTTCGGCTGAAAGGTTGGCAGATCGGAGGCCTGGGCTCTCACCCAAAAGTTCAGGCTGTGCTCTCCCAGCTCCCCACCACATGGGCAGGAAGGAGGATCCTCTCCAGGGACTGAAGATGAGTCAAAGCGAGTTGTTAGGCGGCTTTCCAGGAAAGAAAGGCTTGGAGAAAAAAATCTGGCTGGGTCTAGATAGGGTCATTGAAGGAGAGATACACAAGAAACCTGAGCACGTGGAGGTCTTTGTAACCTAAAACCTGCCCCATCCTTGGTCCAGGAAGATGCTGACTTTAGATTTATTCTGGCTCGGATGATAGCGACTGGAGATGGGCAGGATGTTCTGCTTTGGGTTTCCCATCCAGCCCTTGCAGTTCTTCTATGCAGCAGGGATGGCAGCAGCACTTTACCTGCCCCGTGAGAGAAGAGGAGCTATGCTTTAAAAGGCTTCAAGCGCACGTCTATGGGCAACACAACAAAAGTCAAACCAGCCTGCTCCCCCCGTGCACAGGCGACACAGAGGAAGGATCCCTGTGCCTTGTCTCATTGCTCCTGGAGCAGGAGCATCTCTGCTGCCTTCTCGTATGGTCCCGACACATAATTGTCACCTCTGCCATCTGGCAAGGCTTCGATAGGGGAATACAAAGGTACGCTGAAAAAAATCGTAGAGCTTGGTTTTGCCTGATTGCCAGCCAGTATTGCAGGTCCTGGGGTTGCTGACAGTTCATATATGCAGGAAGCATCTAAAATTCCCCACTCTCTTCACCCCCCTTGGTATTTAAGGCTCTCTCCTGTTTAAAGGAAGACAGACACAGGTTTTTCCAGGACGTTTTAAAACAGTAAGTGGGAATTTAGAGGAGCTAGACGATGGTCCCACATATCTCCAAAACCCAGTATCCCACGTTTCTTATCATTTATACACACCCCTTCAGCCTGAAGATTTATGACCCGGGACTACACAGCTCTACATTGTACCCACCTGCCTGAGACAGGGTCCAGCCTTGATTAATTAGCTTTACGCCATGCTCATGTTAGAAATACGTAAACCAGAGATGCATAAAGGCACCAGGCTTGCAAAAGGGTGAAGCTGCAGGTCTGGCTAAGCCTGAAAGGTTGTCAAAATTATGCACATCTAGAATAAACCTGGGGTGATGGAGATTCACAAGCCAGCTGCCGAGGATGCTCGTCACTCAGGCAAACCATTATGGAGTTCATTCATCTTCATCAGCCCATAAACCATGCGACAGAGGAATAGGGAGGGGGTGGGATTCATATGTGTTTGGGGTTTTTTTTCTAGAGAAGAGTATTTTCATTATAACTTGCTGTATTTCTTTAGCTGGTTCCTAGGGAAAGCAAGCCTAGGGCAGGCTTGGAGGTCTCTGTCAAATTTGGAGGTTTTTAACCCCAGGTCGGACGCAGCTTTGCAAGAGGCTTGGGGAAGGACCAGGCGGCTCTTGGAGGCCCTTCTCGCTGATGCGCTGGTCTCGGAACACCTTGCAAGCCTCAAAACCCAGCCAGGAAGCGGAGAAGCAGCTCCCCAGGGAGCACAAAGCCTGGGAGGAGGCTGCAGTGCTGGAAATAGGATTTGGGCCTAGATTTTTGGAAAGCCATAAACCTGCTTCCCTTACAGCCACACCTGCACCCAACTGGAGCTCCAAAACCACCCTGAAGCAAGGTTGCCCTCTGGTGACCCCGTCTTGTCTCTGCAAATCAAGGCATGACATGTAATTGAACGCAACGGATTGGATTACAAATCAAAATGCACTTAAAAATAGAGAATAAATATGGAGGTGCCTTAAGACGGTTTAGAAATCAGACGTCGAATCCTTTCAGATCAAATCAAATAATCAAATCAAATCACAACCGTGGCCCTTTGCTCTCGATGTACCCAGCTTGGTGCGTCTACGGCACCAAGAGCTTTCAGGGCGGCATCATCAGCTGATAAACTAAGACCCAGCCTGGCTGTCCCTGCCCTTTCCTAAATCCTAAAAATCTGATTTCCCCCCATATAAGGGACCTGGTAGGAATTACGGTTTTCCCCAGCATCACTCTGACAGCCACCGAACCCCCCGCGCCGTCGGTGTACGGTCTCCAGGGACGGGCTGCTGCACCGGGGGGGTCAAATATAGCACTAAGGGGAAGGCAAAACCAGCTTTGGATGGGGTACGGAGGGGTTTGAGGTGCCAAACGCTAAATAATCACCACTTGTAAGGCAGGGGGGCCCTCTCGTGGCTGTGGTCATGCAGTGGGGGTTCAGCGCAGTGATTACAGGTTATAAATCTGTTCTGCCACTTAGGGTGGCACATTCTGCTACTTAATTCACCTGCTGGTTCTCACTCGCTCCGAATCAAGCCCAGCTCTCCCCTTCTCATGCAAACCTAAGGCAAGCAACCGTTTCCCTCGACCTCACTTTCCAGCTTTTGCAACTAAGATGGTTTCACTGAAGATAACTTGGCAGGAGACGAGGCCAGGGCCCTGATTTAAAGCCCACCTGCTTTTCTGGGAGACATTTCTTCCCACCTGCTTATTTTAAAAGGAAAACTAATGGAATGGCTTCTTTTGACATCAGGTGGGGTTTGTGCTGGCTGCAGGACCCCTTCACCCTCCTCTTGCTACTGCAGGATCTGCTCCGTGGCAGCAAACTCGCAGGGATGGATTTAGGGTTTCCCACCACGCAGCGTGGGACGGCACTGACATCTAGTGGTAATATTTTTTGAGCTTGTAGCTGCTTTGTTGCTAGCTCAGATAATTCTCCCAAAAGTTTTCCCTGGGCTGAGGGCAAAGCAAACAAGGGAATACCGAAAACACCAGTCTGGCACTGCAAATTTGGATGCGATCCCGTTTGCAGAGCGAGGAGGGCACAGCAAAGCATCCCAGAGACCCCCAAAACGGGGAGATCTCGCTGCCACAGAGCAAGAACAGCGAACGCAATGTGGGCCTCATCCTGGCAGCCGAAACTCCCCTGGGAGCTGGGTGCTGGGTGGCAGGAGCGCAGGGCTTTGCCCTCCAGGAAGGATGCGGGTGGGAACTGCCCGCTGCCTGCCTTTGCAGAGCTGGGGACACGCAGAGGGGAGCGGGGCAGACGTTTGCAAGCTGTTTGATCAAAAGGGTCTTTAAATCACAGTGACTGGGGAGTTAATGGCTTTCACATGCTCAGACAGCCCCATAGAAATGAGAGCCACAGCCCCGAGCGGCAGGCAAGGTTTGGTGGCAGCGTGTCCTGCAAGGGATTAAGAAGCAGGAACCCCGAAAAGTCTTAGGGTGCCTCATCCTCTGCTGGGAGGAGATACAGAGGGGCAGCCAGGTGAGGTTTTGCTATCTCCCAGCGTGCCTTCAAGCCGGTTCATAACGAGCCCGGCAAGGCTTGTATCGGCCACAAGAAATTCCAGCTACCGTTTGCAGAGTGAGCCTCTAATGAAAACCAGCGGTGCCTTCAAGCTAAGATGCAAGCATGTCCTCCGAGATCAAAGATCCAGCTCCGAAAGCGGAAAGCCGGGAATAAATTGCATCCTGTTGGAGAGACGTGCCCTGTGTTGCCTGCAGCCTTACCTGTCCTAGTTCAGAGCAGGGGCACCACCTCTCCTTGCCTACCCTCCTGTGCTTCACGGCAAAGCGAAGCCCAGCGAGACGCACGCCTGTGCAAGCACCTTCCGTGGGCTTTGGGGTTGGAGGAGGCAGAGTCAGGGCTCACTTTTGGCTTCTGGTCCTGCCTCTGCGCTTTCCTTCTGATTTTAAAATGCAAACTGTGTTTTCTCCCCAGCCCAGAGGGAGGAAAACCCACCCTGGCCACTACGAAGAAGCTGCTCCAGCTGCAGGCTCAGCTCCCTGCCAGGAGAGGAGGGGGCTGCGGCTGGAGCCGGCTGCCGCAGGAGAGCGGCCAAGGCGCTGGGTGTCGAGGGAGCACATTCGATACGCAGCCCTGGAGAGATGCCCCAGCCCGAGCTACACCATGCCTGGGGTTGCTTTTTTTTTTTTTTTAAATTATTATTTCCTCCCCTCCTACGGTCACAAAACCCACACTTTAAAAAGACAAAGTAATCAGAGCCTTGGCCCCAGGGCAGCGCTGCTATTTAGAGCCAGGGCTGTGGGTTTACTATATAGGTAGGGATGTGGCTTTTAAGTGGAGATAAGAATAGAGAAGCAGATGTAAATACATCCTCGAGTAAAGGGAGAGCAGCCTTTAACCCTGCGCCCCGTTGCTCAGCCGTGTCCAGACTCTGGTTTCCCAAGAATCCCAAGGTGCCAAGTGCTGCTTTACCCTCTGGGATCTTTTTAGGATTGGGCTAAGGGGGAAAAAAAAAAATCCACAGTGTAGAGGAGCTGGTCCTTGGGCTTGCATCCACAGCAAGGTTAAAGGAGCCCAAGCCCAGTCCTGAGCATGTGCTACTCGCTGTAAAAGGTTTAGAAAATCAGGGTACGGAGCAGGATAGGACCCAGCACCCCCAGACTGCGGCAGGGACATCCTGGGATATCTCAGTGCCGCACAAAGGGTGCTCCAGAGGCCAGGAATCTCATGAACTAATGGGGAAGGAGGGCTTAAGAGGAAAGAAGGAGTAATATATAAGGATTAATTTCCCTTTCTCCATTACAGCTGTTTGTTCCCTGGTGCTGAGCAGGTTCCCAGCCAGGGACAGCGTGTTTCTGTCCGTCTCCTGACGTTTGCCACCGCTGAGCACAGGACAGCAGCTACCTGGGTTTACAGCCTGAGACTTTTATAATCCTGTAGGATTTTCACTCACTGCAAGGGAATACAGATGGGGAGAAAAACTCGATCTGAACAGGGGAGATGTGGGTTTTAAATGAAGTAGCGCAACACACCCCCCAAAAAAAAAAAAAAAAACAGGCAACAGGAGGAGCTGGCTGCATTGTTTTATTCTCATAGGTATTTTCCACAAGTCTGATTTAGCCCGTTGCCTTATTCCAGCCGGAGGAAATCCCATGTGGACCCAGCTGTTCGTTCAGGGCATGGAAACCTCCTTGCATGTGTCACTGTTGGAGCTTTCCCCGGGGCCCAAAGCCCTCTCTTGTCCCTGGCTGAGCGAAGGACATGGGAACCGCGGGGCGAAACCTCCCGGGGCACCCTCAGCCTTGCAGGCTGAAATGAGATGCTCTCCAGCTGGCAAGGGCCTGGTGCTTTCCAGCAGTGAAGGGATGCTGGGGGAAATGGGAGAGGAATCACCCCCACACCTCCCCCCGGGGCAAATCCTCCCATGGCGGGGAGGCGGGGGGGAAACGGGGTGCCAAGCCCCAGCCCCCGGGGCAGGGCCACCCCCCCAGCCCCTCCGCTGCCCGCCTGGGCAGGATCAGGCCCCGGCGGCTGGGCCGAAGGGGTTAATGCTGGGAGAGTAACAGGCTGGAGTTGACACTTGGAGGCAGGCGGGGCTCCCGGCGCCTGATTGGCCTCAAATCGCATCCAAAAGTGGGTTGGGTTTTTTTTTTTTCGTTTTTTTTTTTTTTTTCTCTGCTTCTTCTTTTTTTCTTTTTTTTTTTTTTTTTTTTTTTTTTCTTTCACTTCTCCTCCTCCCCCAGGCTCTGGCTGGCAGGGGAGGGGAGTGGGGAGCAGCGAGAGATCAAAAATAAACCTCTTATGTCAAAGCCGGGGGGGAGAAAGTATAAATACAGCGGGCTCCGCAGCCGGCGCGGAGGCTGCGGGGGAGCCGCCGAGAGCCCGGCGGGGCGGCCGGGCCAGGCGATGGGGCGGCGGGCGCTGCTGGGGGGCCGGGCTCCGCTCCACCTGCTGCTGCTGTGCCACGCGTGGGCGCTGCCGCCGCCTCCGCGGGAGACGCAGCCGCTGCTGCCCGCCCGCCTGCCCGCACCTCCGGGGCAGCTGGCCCTGCGGCTGGCCGCCTTCGGCCGCGCCGTCGTCCTCCGCCTCCGCCCCGACGCCGCTTTCCTGGCCCCCCGCCTCCGGCTGCAGCGCCTGGGGGGCCGGCGGCCGGCGGGCCGGGCCCCGCCGCGCCGGGGCTGCTTCTACGCGGGGGGCGTCGAGGGGAGCCCCGATGCCCCCGCCGTGCTCAGCCGCTGCGGCGGGGGCGGCGGCCTCCGCGCCGCCTTCCTCCTCGACGGGGCGGCTTACGAGCTGCAGCCGCTCGGGCGTCCCTCGCCCGGACCGCCCTGGAGACGCCTGCACCGCCTCCGCCGCCGCGCCGCCCCGCCGGGCGCCCACCCCGCTGCCGCCGGTGCCGGGCAGCCGCTCCGCCGGGGCAAGCGCTTCGTCTCGCAGGCGCGGTACGTGGAGACGCTGCTGGTGGCTGATGCCTCCATGGTGCGCTTCTACGGGGAGGACGTGGAGGTAAGGGCTGGCCGTGTCCTCTGTCCCTGCTGCCCCTTCGTCCCTCTGTCCCTGCTGCCCCTCCGTCCCCTTCATCCCTCCGTCCCTCTGTCCCCGCTGCCCGTCCGTCCCCTCTGTCCCCTTCATCCCTCCGTCCCTCTGTCCCCTCCATCCCTTCATCCCTGCTGCCCCTCCGTCCTTGTGTCCCCTTCACCCCTCCATCCTTCTGTCCCTGCTGCCCCTCTGTCCCCTCCATCCCTTCCATCCCTTCTATCCCTTCTATCCCTTCATCCTCTATCCCTGCTGCCCCTCCATCCCTCTGTCCCCTCCATCACTTCATCCCTGCTGCCCCTCTGTCCCCTCAGTCTCCTCCATGCTCTGTCCCCATTCCCGCTGCCTCTCTGTCCCCTCCTGTCCCCCTCTGCTCCCCCCAGCCCACTGTCTCTGCTGCTACTCCAGGGCTGCCGGGGTCCCCCCCTGCCTGCCCGGCCCCTGCAGCCCCGGTAACACCAGGGACCACCTTGGGTGAGCGAGTAGAGAGTTGGGGACGGGATGAGGGACCTTGGCTCTGTCCCACCTTTCCTTGCTGTGTTTAGGGGCTGTAAATCCCAAAGGCTGCAGGGTTGATCTATGGGGTTCGCTCAGTGTTTGGGGACCCTTTCCCAGACCCAGCATCTATCCCGGGGGAGCCTTTGTCCACACAGGCTGGACACTGGGATGTCCCGTCAGTCTGGTGTCCCCAGAGATGAGGGACAGAGGGGGTTAATGCCTTTCTTGCTGCAGGGAGAGAGCTGTGCTGCAAAGCAATGGGCTTAACTCCCTTCCGGATAGGAGCTCCGGCCAGATAGTAAATAAACCAAGGGCTGAGTAATGCTCAGTCCTGCTCCTGAGCCACCTGTTAGCAGCCGAGCAGATGCACGAACAACCCTTTCCCCCAGCCAGAAACTCTTCCCCTCCTTCAACATGCTCCGGCTGCGGAGACCCTGCCCATGGCCAGGCTTCGTGGCAACCCCGGGAGCAGAGATCCTGGCCTCTCAGCCCCCCACATCCATCTCCGGGGCTGCTGACCAGCCGCTTTCGCCAGCACCAGGTTATTTTTCATGCCTTTTGCAAAGCCAGCTCCCCACCACCATGCTCCCTGGGGTGATGGGTTGTTTGGGTCCTCGGGCTCAAATGCAGGTTTGCATGGTCTGAAACGCGCTCGGGTCTTGGCGAGGGATAACTGTGCACCGAAGTTGCTTGTCCTCTGCGGTGGGTTGTTTGGGTACGGGGCTGTTAGAGGAGTCCTTGAAGCTGGAGCTCAGCGCGAAGCAGTCGGGCAGCTGAAACCAGGGGCTGTGCTTTGGCAGCCTGGCTTTGCCATTTCTGCCCGCTTTATCCTTCCCCTGGGGGCTTCATCCAGCTTCTCCACTCCTAATAAAGCAGTGTTTTAATTCCAGCCCTGCTCAGGCAGGGCCGGACCTTGAGAAATGCTAAACCTTGGAGCTCCAGCTGATTTCAGCTGCTCAGCATCACTCAGCTTTCACCCCTTGCTTGGTTTTCCTTGCATGCCACCAAGCCAGGCTGGCAGGAACAGATAGCAGAGGGTCAAGGAGTGATGGATGCTGCACTTGGAGATGACCCCCCCCCCCCCTCCCAGAGCTCACAGTAGTCAAAAACAGAGTTTGCAATGGAGTAACCTGAATTTTTAAGCAACAGGCATATAAATGGTGCTGGAAATGACTCTCCCTGTAGTGTGAAGCTGGTCTCTGATTCCCCAAGAGGACGGGGGAAAAATAGTGTATTGCATCTTCTACACCCAGCTGGGCACCCGATGGTTTTAAAGCAACACCCGAGGGTCTGCCTCCTGCTACAAATAAGGTGATATACTTTTAGGGGGGAAATCCTGATAATGCCCAGCTGGAGCTGGGGAAAAAGCAACAACCCTCTGGGTAAATCTGTGCCATGGCAGCTGTCAGAAGGCTGCTGAGCTGCACATACGCACAACCACGGGGCTGAAACGCTGGGACCCTGCCCTGGTTCGGCTGGTGCAGCCCTGGGCATGGGTGATGCTGCCCGGTAGGTCCGTGACAGCTCCCTCCTTAGTTATCGGTGACTTCCCAGTCTGCTTGGCTCCCATTTTACCATCACCTCCTCTTTGTCCCCAAGAGCAATATCTTTGTGTCACCTCTCAGGGTATTTCTTGATGGGAAGGAAGCCTTTAAAGATCTTGTTTTGGATGAATAGGGCAATAACGTATTCAAGTATTTGGGAGAAAACTTCAACCAGCTCTTGTGTAGCAGTAAGAAAAAAAAAAAGCCACCTGCTGTGTTTCTGTGTCTTTTGTTCTCAGCAGCAAAAATGCAGGGAGAAGCATGGTTGCTGCTAAGTCAGGAGGCCAAATAGCTGTCTCGCTTCTCCCTAAATACCTACATTTTGTGGGCCAGAAAAAGTGATTACTTGCTTGTGCTGGTGAGATCTTAGGGAGCTGACTAGGAGATGCCCAGGGAGCAGAAACGTTGAGTCAGAAGAAACCATATTTATATAGTGACTTGTCTTCCCGTAACCACACTTTAATTACCAAATATTTATTAAAGGTCACAAGCATTGTTTGTTTTCCCAGTTATTTTCTTGCATAAGCTGTAACAGCTCAAGTGGAAGATAATCACCATAAGATGCATTCAAGCATTGCAAGTTATAATCAATGTCATGCTTGTTGTTAGGAAAATGCTATTAATGATTTATTTCTAATCAATATGAGCCACGATAGCTCGGCTGTTAATCTAATTTAGATAACAAGAGCTTAATTCTACCTCCATCGATACTCATGTAAACCAGGAGGAAATGATGAAGTGAGAGCAGAACCTGAAATTTGGGGGGTTAATCATTTTTTTGGCTTGATGCTTGCAGGAGATGGGGTATTTGGGGAGCATTAGCAGCAGGACAGTGCTGAGCAATAACACCTGGGAGGAGCTGGCAGGTCCTGGAGGACTTGGCAGGATGAGACCTGCAGTGATTAGGAAGAGCCCCCTTATATAGGGATGGGTGTGAGGCTCCAGGCTGGACACACAAGTTATCCTTTGTTTTTTCCTCCAGAGGACCCAAAATGCTTGGGGGGCAAAAAAAAAAAAAAAAAAAGGACGGTGAGCATCACGAATAGAATTAACTGGTGGTTTTGAGTATGGGAAACTGAGGCAGGAGACGGCGTAGGGGCTAACCCCTCTGCAAGGGCATTTGGGCTGAGCACCTGCAGCGCAGGCTGCACTTGCGGAGATGCTCTGCAAGTCTCAGGGGATGTTTGCCGAGACACCTAAAGCATCAGGCGGTTAGAAAAACTGGCCGCAAGCATCCCCAGCCAGTTGGCAGCAGAATCGGATTCCTGTGGTGGGATTTCTCCAGTCTCTTGGGTGCAGATGAGACGTGCTTCCAAGCTTTCTTCTGCAAACACGATGGCTACGGTCCCCTTTTCTTTCCCTCTTGCTCTTGCAAGCACGGAGCCTGCGACTCCAAGAGCTGGTAACGACCGAGGACCACGGCAAAATCAGATTGGTCTGATTAAGCTGGAATTCCTCGCCTGACTTCTGTGGTTTTTCCAGGCAGATTTACGAGGTTTTTAGGAGTGCTGTTGCAATCCCTTCCCTCTAAGACCAGACAGGTGCTGGAGCCTGCAGCACGGGGCACTGCTGGGGTCCCACTGCCGGCTCTCCCACACCCGGATCGACTGTCGAAGTGACCATGGAGGTAAAGCCAAAGCCACCCTGGAGCCTCAGGTCCCCTCATGTCCGGCCCCTAGGCTCGCTTTAGGATATTTTGCAGCTTGAGCGGCTGAGTTCACTTAATCCCTTGACAAAAGGAGCCGGCCCCTCCTGAGCTCATCCCAAAGGCAACCGGGGTGGGATTAAAGGGGATCTTTGCAAAGCAAAGGGGGACCTGTGCTGCTGCTGCCATCCGCCAGCATTGCTGGTGCTTTTCCTCTGGGATTTGTCCCCCGGGTGTGACCCCGAGCCTGCATCCGCTTTGGTGCAAGGGGTCAGAGGACCGGGCAGCCTCCCTAAATATTCCCCTGGCCGATGCGCTCGCTTCCTCGCGTCGCCCCGTAATGTTAAACAGCTGCCGCGTTTCAGCCCCGCCGCTGGCGAGGTGACCGCCGATTATCAAGGGCTTCGGTATGAAAGGCGCAACGTGAAGGGAGCCGGCTCCCACCGAAGCAGCCCAGGGGCAATTGCAAACTGCAGCGTTCCTGCCCCTGGATGCTCTCGGGACGGGGTTTTGCTTCATGTTCATCCGTGCCTGCAAAGAGGTGGTGGCAGTCCTGCGTGTGCCTCAGTTTCCCCTGCCCTAAAAAGGGGTAATTGCTTCTTTTGCGGGTCAGCCCCAAATATCCAGTAAAGAGGGAAAGAGAAGGGGGAAAAATGATGTGGCAAAGAGAAAAGGGGTGAGGCAGAGAGCTGGGAAGGCAGGAGGGCAGCCAGGCACACCGGCAGGCTGGCAAGGTGTCCCCCTCTCCTCCGGCTTGCCCCCCGTTTCCCTTGGCTGGCGCCCACATTTTTGCAAGGGAATTCTTGGCCCAGGCTTCAAACGGCAGGAGGAGGCTGGCGGGGCAGCCGCCGGCCGCTGCAGGTATCCGAGCCAGGGGTCCAGCACGCAGATGTCGCTTCAGGGGAGGGAGACAGGCTGGGATATGTTTTTACCAGTTGTTTTTTAAAAGCTGGGCAGCCCTCGCATCTGACCCCGTGTTTTCTTCCTTCCATCTGTCTGCGCTCCAGAAATCTCAGCGTTTCTTTCCCCCACCCCCCCACCCCCTACAGAAATGCTGGCTTCCAGGGAGAAAGGAGGGGAAAAAAAAAACCCCAAACCCAACAACCCTATGAACAAACAAACCAAACTACAGCCCCAGGTCGGGTTGAGCGTTAATCTCGGCGAGCTGGGGAGCACGTCGGAGGGAGGCGAGTCGCCGGGGTGTTGCGCGGCGCTCCCTGCCATCCTTCTGCAGTGGGTGGGTCCGGTGATATTAGATCATTATGTGCATACCACAATAATAGTTAGTGTCTGTGTGAGAGCAGTTCCCCCCCCCCCCAATAATAATAAATAAAAAACAAAACAAAACAACAGTTTGGGAACCTCTGCAGGCTTCAGTTTCCGCGTGGTTCCCACGAAGGAGAATGTCAGCAGAGATTTTGCAAGAGCCTGTATCAGAAAGTGAAATCCTTCAACGTTATCAGGTTAAAAACAAGCACTTCAGTTCCCCGTGCTCTGATTCATATTTATTTTTTCCCTTGCTAACCCTCTGCGTGTGCTGTTTTTCGCTGACAGTCTCGCGTCGGGCAGTGCCGGTGGTACCTGTGCCTGGCTTAGGGCTCTCCCAGAAGCAGCGATGCTGTGGCAGGAGGGATATCGGAGCTGCTGTAATGCAGGTGTGGTGGGACAAAAGGCATCCCCCCTCATTTTGGGGGGAAAATGGATGGCATTTGATCGTCTCGAGAGTAGAGGGAGCCAAAGACTGCAGCCAGGGAAAAAAAGAGGTAGGAGGTTTTGGGGGGGCACCACCGGGCAGCGGAAACCCCTCCACTGTCTCTGCAGCGGGGTGGCTCCGCTGCGATGCTCGTGCCTGGCCATACAAGCCCTGTGTGGGGCAGAGGAGGGATGCTCCCGCGATCTTCTTGGGCTTGGGCTCGGGCTCATGTCCTCTCCCCCCCCCCCCCCCCCTCCCCGAGCAGGTAGGGGGCTGATTTTCCAGCTGTATTTACCAGTTGGACAGAAATCCTGCCAAGATCTCCCGGGATGCTGGTTGGAAATGGCAGGGAAGCGCCTTGTGCCCGCTGCGCTGCAGTGCCTGGCAAGGAGGCAGAAACCAGTCCGTTTGCACCTCTGGGCTCCCCAAACCCGACCCCGTGGCTGCCCCGATACCCGCATCCTCAGCCTCGATGCCGGGAAGGAAACCCCGCAGAAGGCGACGTTCCCTCCTGGGTGGCTCGTCAAGCCAGAGCCTGTTTGCAAAGGCACAGAGAGGATGGGACGAGCAGGATTCAACTCGTCCGCAGCCGGTTGTTGGCCAAAAGTGTTCAGTCAACCTCTCCTGAGCCCTGGGGATCCCGTAATTTGCTTTTGGCCCCAGCTCCAAACCTTTGGCCAAGCCAAGGCGGTGCAGGTGGATTGCCGCTCTCCCCGGAGCACTCAGGGTCCATCCGAAACCCAACCAGCTCCCGCACGGTCCAAGGATGGGTATAAATAGACACCAGATGGTGGAACAAGTGAATTTGACCTTTTAATCTGCACTAAATAGCTGTTTGTTCGGTTCGCTTTCCGTCTTCGCTTTCCAGACGAAGGGAAGGTGGACAGATGTTTTCCGAGTCCCTCTGTTCCTGTTCTGAAAGAATTTCTTGGCTGGATGTAACCCTGAAGATGCGAGGGTTGGTGTCCCGGGGCATTTGCAGTAGGGACTGAGATTGCCCAGGTAACAACTACCAGGATGGGGAGAAAGAAACCTGTAATGGGTTAGAAAAGGATGGGACAGGATTTGCTCCCTTGGAAATGAGGGATGATCCCATGATGCGCAGCTCCAGCACAGAGCATCCTTCTAGGTCTTCACACGTGTAAATTTAGGGAGGCTTTCCGATATTTTTCGGAAGGTTCCCAATGGACTTTCCCTGTGGGGTAAACACTCCCCTGGAGCAACGGCTCGTGGGGATCTCACCTGGGTTTTTCTTGCCTCGGTGGTGACTTCTCCGTGACATTTGTTGCATGCTTTGGGCTGGGATGTGAGTCATGTCGCAGAGATCTGGCCAGTCTAAATAAACCAGCCTATTCAGCGCTCCCATCATCCTTGCCGGGGCCTGCCTTCGGATAATGAGCCGGGGAGGACTTGGGATACGTCTTGCTGAAGCGAGACATCTGTTTACATGGAGCTGCCAGCAACGGGATAAAATGTGGCAGAATCATTTAAAATAGCCACCACTGCCCTGGGCAAGCGGCTCTCGGTGCAGCAAATCGGCCGTTGCTGTTAGGGGAGGGGCGTCTCTCCCTAAACATCTCCCTCGTTTGCGAAGAAAATGGCATTTTGTACATATCGCTGTCCCGGCAGCATCGTGATGGATGAGCGTGCGGAGCCAGCTCCGCTCGGAAAACATGGATTTTGGGTGAAACTCAGCCGTCGGAGAGGGCTTCCACCGAGTCCTTCCAGTTTAATTAGATAGTGGCGCTGAAGCGAGACCGCAGGGTGTAATTTGTCTGGGGAGGAGAGAAGCCACTTTCTCTTTCCCAATACTATATTGTGTAATAGCTGCATTTTTTTCTCCTGACTCCGGGGCCGGGAACGGGTGCCAAGCAGAGAAGGAATTTCGATGCTCCGATAAGATGTTTACATCAGCCTAAACATCCCTGGCGTGTTTGACATATTAAGTAATCGCTGGTCGTCCCAGTTGCCCGAGCAGGAGATGCTGCTGGGCAAAGACCTGGCTGTCAAAGTGCTTTGACCCCGGTTTGTCGCTGAGGATGTCGGGTTCAAACCCCGCCGACCAGCGCGGGCAGGAGTTTTACAGCCAGGCAAGGGTGGTTTTGCACCCGCGGGAGGTTGCGCACAAGGCGATTCCTGCCCCAGGGCGGTGAGGGCAGGGTTAATGCTTTGGGAATATGCAAGAGCACTCGCTGGGGACACGTGAGGTTTTCCCGAAGGGTTTCTGGGTGCAAAGGGTTCGTGGCAAGTGGAGAAGGGGACGCAGGGGTGGTCTTGTCCTGCCAGTCCTTCCCGCTGGCACAAGGTGTAAAGCAGCATGTACAGAAAAGGCAGCGCTTAGTCCGTCAACCCAGGTGGATACCCGAGTCAGTCTGGATGTGGTAGGCATCATAAAGGAGGTTGATTTCTCCTTTCCTAACCAAAAAAAAAAAAAAAAAAAGAGGCGAAGGTTTCACCCAGGCTTTCCCTGCCCCTCTCTCTCCCCGCAGAACCACGTCCTAACCCTGATGTCCATGGCGGCTCGCATCTACAAGCACCCCAGCCTGAAGAACTCCATCAACCTGGTGGTGGTGAAGGTGCTGGTGGTGGATGAGGCGGCGGCGGGGCCGGAGGTGTCCGACAACGGCGGGCTCACCCTGCGCAACTTCTGCAGCTGGCAGCAAAGGTTCAACCCGCCGAGCGACCGGCACCCGGAGCACTACGACACTGCCATCCTGCTGACAAGACAGGTCTGGAGGGTCCCTTGGGGATGCTCTGGGGGGGAGAGGAAAGGGGTCGAGGTGTCTCTGGAGGGAGAAGAGGGATCCCCCTGCCATGCAAAGAATGGAGCTTGCAGCAAAGCTGGGGGGGGGGGCGGTGGTTGCATTTGGGGTGCGGACCAGCAGTGGGCTGCCCAGCTCTGCTCGGAAATGTTGGGGTTACCGAAGGTGGGACCCCTTCACCCTGCCTTACCCGCCTCGGCGCTGCTCGCAAACAGGACTTCTGCGGACACCAAAGCTGCGACACGCTGGGGGTGGCAGATATCGGCACCATGTGCGACCGCAACAAAAGCTGCTCGGTGATCGAGGACGAGGGCCTGCAGGCAGCCTACACCCTGGCTCACGAACTGGGTAACGCATCCCTTCCCGAGGGGGGGTTCTGCTTTTTTCAGTCCGGTGTGGCCAACCCCGCTGCTGGGAGCACAGCCCGGTGCCCGCATCTCCCGGCTGGGTACCACCCGCCAAGCCTTAGGCAGCACTGAGGAGCTTCTGGCACCGGCAGAAGCTGGTTTGCACCAGCAAACGCGCTTAGAAGCCCCTGAGTTGGTGTAAATCGGTGCATTTGCCTGATGTGATGAGCTAAGGTGTGGGACCAAGCACTTCTCGCCTTGGTTTGCTGCTCCTAGAGATGCGCTGACTAATTTGGGCTGCTTTGCCCTGCATTCAGCGGGCTGTACCTTTGAGATAGAGCAAGCACGCACCGTTTTGTTTATCGCTTCTGCTTTATCAAAGCAAATAGCTTTTGCAGCAATAGGAACCGCTTGATAACTTATAGATGCTCCCAGTCGCCCACGCATCATCTGCAGCAGAGCAGGGGCTGGGAGGCTGCGGCTCACCGATGCTCTCTGCTCCCCAGGCCACGTGCTCAGCATGCCCCACGACGACTCCAAGACCTGCGAGCGGCTTTTCGGGCCCCTGGGTAAGCACCACATGATGGCTCCTCTTTTCATCCACTTGAACAAGACCCAGCCGTGGTCCCCTTGCAGCGCCATGTACCTCACCGAGTTCCTGGACGGAGGGCACGGTAAGGAACCTCATCATTCAAGAAAGCCTTTTCCTTAATTGCTCAGGCTCTTTGCAGCGCCTTGAGGGGTGCGTGGGACGAAGGGGGTTCAAAACAGACCACAGACAGAGGTTTGGGGTGCCCTGCTTGGCGCAACCCATGGCATCAAGCCTTGATGCATCTCTGCCTTGCCCAGGCGACTGTTTGCTCGACGCCCCAGCCGACCCCCTCTCCCTGCCCACCGAGCTGCCCGGCCGAGGAGCCCTGTACAGCCTGGACCAGCAGTGCCAGCAGATCTTCGGCAAGGACTTCCAGCACTGCCCCAACACCACGGACGAGGACATCTGCGCCCAGCTCTGGTGCAGGACGGGCAGCGGGGAGACCCTTTGCCACACCAAGAACGGCAGCTTGCCGTGGGCCGACGGCACCCCCTGCAAAGCCGGTGGGCTGTGCTGGGACGGCCGCTGCGTGCCGCAGGATGCCCTGCAGCCCCAGGTAACAGGGGATTGGGGACCAACGGCCTGGGGCTCGACCCTTTGGGATTCCCAAACCTCTGGCCCTGGTCCTGCCGTCTCCTGGACTAGCTTTGGATTTGCCTGATTTGTTTTCTGAATATCTCTCCTTCAACAGCACCTTTCATTAATCTTTATTACTGGCAAGCCCAGCTCGTAGATAAATGCTGCCGTGCCTTTTGCCGAGGCTCAGGCTGGTCTGAACCAGAGCAAGCAGCCGCGGTTCTGCAATTAAATCATTGCTTTTTGCCCTGCCGAGGCAATTAGCGGTGATTTCTGAGTCAGTCAGCGAAGTGCTTAAACCCAAGCTTAACTTTAAGCACGTGAACAGACTGGTGGAAGTCAGTAATAACTTCACGTGAAGTATGTGCTGAAGTGCTTTGCTGGATCAGGGCCCCGGCTGGTGACGCAGGGAGAGGAGCTGGGGGGTGATTTTAATGTTGCTCCAGACCATTGCTCGCCCTGGGAGCGAGCAGCCGGGGATGGAGGAGCTCAGGGACGGATCTAGCAGCTTCTTGTGGCCTCTTGCAGCCGGCGGTGGACGGTGGCTGGGGCCCGTGGAGCCCCTGGGGTTCCTGCTCCCGGACCTGCGGCGGCGGCGTGCAGTTCTCCTACCGCCACTGCGACAGCCCCAAGCCCCAGCACGGCGGCAGGTACTGCGAGGGCCAGCGCGCCAAGTACCAGTCCTGCCACACCGACGAGTGCCCGCCGGACGGTAAGCCCAGCTTTGCAAAGCCACCCATCCGCATAGCAAAAGGATGCCATTTCCAAATGCACGCTCACTTCCTGCCCCCGTTTCTCCAGAACCCATCGCCGGGCATTGCTCCGCTCTTCCTTGAATATCCATATTTTGGGGGGGGGACACAATAGCTTTCTGCTGGGGGTTGTGATCCCCTCCGGCTGGGTGGGAGGTGTGTGGCATCCCTCCTCTGCTCGCACGCTTGCCACGCGGTCCCGCTATCCTCGGCTCGCTCCTGCATCGCCGTGACGGCCGAGGAGGACGGCAGTTCCTGCCGGCTTCCCGTGGCTTTTGGGTCACATTTCGCCTTTTCTTTCAGGGAAAAGCTTTCGGGAGCAGCAGTGCGAGAAGTACAACAGCTACAACTTTACGGATCTGGAAGGGAATCGCCTGGAGTGGGTTCCCAAGTACGCGGGAGTGTCACCCCGAGACCGATGCAAGCTCTTTTGCCGAGCCAGAGGGAGGAGCGAATTTAAAGTCTTTGAGGCCAAAGTAAGATACTTGATGGTGGCAATTTCCCCTCTTTACCCTGTTTCAGATCAAATGCCCTAATTGCTCCTCTGCATCCCCCCTTTCCTAGGTGATCGATGGGACGCTGTGCGGACCGGAGACCCTCTCCATCTGCGTCCACGGCCAGTGCATCAAGGCTGGCTGCGATCACGTAGTCGGGTCCTCCAAGAAGCTGGACAAGTGCGGGGTGTGCGGTGGCAATGGCTCGACTTGCAGGAAAATATCCGGCTCGCTCAACCGATCCAAGTAAGGTGCCGGGGAGAAGGTGCAGAGATGGGCTGGGGGGGAGAAAAACCAGCTTCCCCTCCCATTCTCCTTTCTTCTTTTTTTTTTTTTTTTTTTTTTTAATTGCAAAAGTGCTAGGCTAGGAATATTAAGACTCCTCCTAGGACACGTAAAGCTAGTTTGCTTTCCACACCCGAAGCATCGCACCTAGCTGCACACCTTGTTTGCAGCCGCTGCACTCGAGGAGTGCTTGGCTTTCCGTCCGTGCTGTTAACCGGGGCTTGCAGCCGTGCAAACGCCCTCAGCCGGGTGGCCTTGTAACAGCCTGGTGTCCTCCCCAAGCTCCCGAGCTTACGCTAAGTTTATTTCGGGGCAGCGTTATGCAAGCCAAGCAGAGTTTATTTCCTAAAATAAGAGCTGGTGCTGACACGGGTGATGTGCTCAGTATGCCACTGCAAGTAAATCTGCTGCCCCAAGGAGTTTACAATATGCATCTCACCCCGATGCAGCGAGCCGGACACATATTGCGAAGGCTGATGTGGGATATAAATAGTTCAATAACTTTTCCCTGGGCTTGGGGGTGAATTTCAGTCCTGGGACACAGGCATCAAGGCAGCCGCTTCCCTCATCCCAAGATCTCCGCTGCTTTGCCAGAGAGCTGAATTCAAGGCTTTTGTTGAAAAGATCGTAACAAAAGCCCAACGCGTCCAATTCCATGCGGCGAGGTGACTCACGCAGTCAAATTAGATTTCCTAAATGGTTTCCTTCCAGGGAGTGAGCTGAAATGGGGCTTCCACTCTCCTATGAATTGTTTGTGGTTGACTAAAGAGAGATTAGCGTGGTAGCTACAGCCAAGAAGAGATCCCATTAAGATCAGGGTTAGGGAGGCCAGGGTGACTGGGAGCAGAGTTTGACCCGAAGGCTTTGTTCCAAAATACTCTAAACCTAATTACCGACCGCAGCATCAACCGTGGGGATGCACGGAAAACGATCCTGCCGGCCCTACGGCATGAGTCGCGCCAGGGTGGCATTTTATTATAGTAATTACCATATCGCTAGGTGCCGAGGGCTCGAGTACCGAAGCCTTCCTGGTGCTGTCCTGGGAGCCGTGGTGCTCCGGGGATGGGCTCTGGCTGGCTTTGCAGGGAAACCCTCCCCTGGCATGGGGATGTGCTCTGTGCCCTCCAACGGGAGCTCTTCTGCATCGTGGTGGTGGCTGCAAAACCCTTCCAAAGATGAGCCCAGGGTGCAGAGACGCCCGCCCGTGGAGAGGGACGGTTTTGCTGCCGTAGTCCTTTGTCTTCTAGGAAAGGCTTTCGAGTTAATATCAAGTCATCTGCAATGAGATGACTGTTGGGTTAACTGTTTAACTGCTGATCGGGTTTTAGCAGCAACATCTGGCCAGCGTACGTATCCTCTGCGCGTGCAATGCCAGCAGCGCCCTGACTCTCTCCTATTCTGCTGTTCTCTATCTACCTATAGCTGATGCTGTCCGACAGTGACCAGTGACAGCAGCACTGGGCAGAACCAGGCTTTTAGTCCCAAACAATTTTGGTAAGGGGAGTAAAGGGAATTTCCCACCGAGGCTGGTAACGGTAGGGCTGTTCGTTTGATTGCATCGCTCATTTTTGCATGTAATTCAGCAAAATCTTCCAGCCGAGCACACATCTGGCACGACCTCAATATTTCCAAGCTCCTGAGTGCTCGGGGTTATAGAGGAATGGCTTCAGAGCCACAATCCCACTCACCAAGTGCTATCCCCTCCACGAGTCTCCTCTTAAGTCCAGGAAAATAACCATGTCCCTTTGCCCCGTGCAGATACGGCTACAACGACATCGTCACCATCCCTGCCGGAGCAACCAACATCGACATCAAACAGCGCAGCCACCGCGGGGTCCGTCACGACGGGAATTACCTGGCCCTGAGGACCCTCGAGGGCAAGTACCTGCTGAACGGAGACTTTGCCATCTCGGCTATGGAGCAGGACATCCTCATCAAGGGGACCATCCTGAAATACAGCGGCTCCATGACGACCCTGGAGAGGCTGCAGAGCTTCCGACAGCTCCCGGAGCCCCTGACTGTCCAGCTGCTGACCATTGCCAGTGAGGTCTTCCCACCAAAAGTCAAGTACACCTTCTTCATCCCCAAGGACGTCCCTTTCAGCAAGCAAAAGGGCAAAGAGAAGAAGTCGGCCAACGTCATCCGACCGATGCTGACCTCCCAGTGGGTCCTGGGCGACTGGTCCGAGTGCTCCAAGACATGCGGCTCCGGCTGGCAGAGGCGGACGGTGGATTGCCGGGACGTGGAGGGTCAAACCTCCTCCGCCTGCGACAGATCCCTCAAGCCTGAGGACATCAAGCCCTGCGGAGACGTCCCTTGCCCGCTCTGGCGCCTGGGTCCCTGGTCCCCCTGCTCCCAAACTTGCGGTGAGGGCGTGCGGACGCGCAACGCCTCTTGCATCGATTACACCGGTAAAATCACCGCCCCGGAGAAATGCAGCTCACCGGGGCCACCGCCAGCCACCGCCGCCTGCGTGCTGCGGCAGTGCTGAGCCAGGATGGGCTCAGCGGCGATGCACCGTGCCGGCGACACCGGGGCAGGACGGCGAGGATGCCGTGGGCTTGCTCGCCAGATGAATAACCACTCTCCAGCGGTTCATCCCCACCCGATCGACGTCTACCTCAGAGGGGGGAATAACGGTGGCAAAACAGGGAGGAATCACTTCTTTTTCTTTCTTTCGTCCTTTCTTTCTGGCTGGTTGCTCGCAGGCAGGTTGTAATTTAAGGGGAAAAATAAGCCTATCTGTAGGGTGTTTCCAAAAAGCTGTTGTTAAACACGGTTGCAGACTCTGTTTGTAAGGTTCGCTTGGGGTTTGTGGCTGGAAAAAATGCAGAGCCAGGCTTTGCCATCGCCCCGTCCCAGCTGCAGGTCAAGGAGGTCCCAGGGCGGGCGACTTTGCCGATAAAATCGGGATCCCTTTGCAAAAGGCTTGGATCAGGTTGCCGTCCCCTCCCTACAGCGGCGTGGGTGTCCTGGAGCACGAGGAGCATTTTATCGGCTGTGTGTTTAGCTTGGGAGATAACTCGCTCGTTTGGCTGGGAGCGAGAACGAGCCGAGGGCCGGACCCTGGCACGCATTAGGCAGGAGGACAGGTGAGATGGTCATGGTGGTTTCTGCTGGATTTATAATCTACGAGGTGACAAACCTCTGTCTCCAAACACCCCCAGCATCCGCAGGGTTATTCCTAGAGCTGCAACCCCGTGCCTCGATTTCCCCAGCTATACAACCAGGGCTTAATTACACCTCATCTGGCTTGCAGGGCCGCCGCGAGGATTAATTAATTACTAATTCTGCAGTGCTTTCACTGTGAAATGCCTATCGCGATACCCTGTTCCCCCTCTGGAGCGGACACTTGAGTGTGCCAGCCTTTCCTCTCCCATCCTTGGCTTTCAGTCCCCTGTGTGCTCATTTTCTCAGCTCTGCTGTAATTTTGGAGATAATTTGCTAACCTGGCTGGCAGCAGGGATGAGCCCAGGATCTGCAGATGCTGAGCCTCTCTTCACCGGTGCCGCTCTTCACCTCTGCTTTCCCAGGATACGTAAAGATGCTCGGACCGGGTGCCAGGCTCCAGCCTTGCTTGAGCAATTCTCGGTCTAAAACCGAGCCTGGCAAGGCTAGAGCTCTTTCTTCCCGACGGGGAACACTCTCCCCAGCCCGGCCGCTGTCTGGCCCCGGTGCAGATGGCTGCTCAGGCCCTGAACTTTCCCCCTTTCGAAGCGATCGCCATCCGTGCACTGGCAGCAGCCAGGGCCTGGGGAGCGGGGATGGAATTTGGGAAAGTTTTGCCACCGCTGGACGAGCGATTCGCTATCTCCAGGCTCCTTTCTCGATGCCCCTTGCCGCTTCCCTGCGGATGTCCGTACCCTGCCTTGGCTCCGCTTTTGGCAGCAAAACGTTGAATTTCCAGTGGGAACAGCCTTTTTCTCATAGGAAGGGGAGAAGGGCTGGGGGAGGAGGACTTGAATTTGCGATGGCTCAGCTTCCCCATTTGCAATTGCAGAGTGAATCCTTTTTCTTGTCTCTTTTGCCTGAGCTAAGCTTGTGTGAGACCCTCTTCTTGCTGGCCGGGCAGGTTCAGGATGGGACTATGGGGTGAGCTGCTCCCCCGAAGCCATGCCAGAAACCCTACCATTTATTTGAAAACCCAAGATATTCAGCTTTTATCTCCCGTAGGTGATTCCTATTGAAACCAAGGGGGCTACAGCCAAGGACTGAGGGTACCGAGGGCTTGGCGCCTTTCTTTTAGGAAAGAAAAAAAGAAAAAAATAAAGGCCAGCTGCAGAGTTTGGATGCGGAGCTGTTTGGGCTGTCGTTCAGACCTACCTTCAGGCAATGTTCTGCGTCTGCTAATTAATCTCCAGGAATTTAAGCCCTCTCTCTCGCTCTAACAAATAGCTGGATGCTAAGGTCATGTAGCCTTGCAGGGTTATTTTCTTTTTCCCCTTTGAGCCTGCGAGGGTTTTAACTCAAAGGCCAGCGTGTGTTTCCACTCCAGTGTCGTAACCAGCATTTAGGATGGGTCAGAAATTTCAGCCTGAGACGGTGCCAAGGAAAACGTCTGTATTTATCACACGGAGTCGTGCACGCCAGGGGTCTCTTCCAGTTTTTTTTTTTTATATTCACTGCGTGGTCGCTTAGCCGGAGCTTCCTAGATGCAAAAACTCCCTGCCGCGGGCAAATCCTGCTGCTTTTCCAGCAAGGAGGAGGATGGGGACGCTGCTGGGAGCGGGGGGACCGCAGGCAGCGATGCTCGGTTGAGGTGTGGGGTCTGGGTGATGTTAAGTGGGATTCCTGCCCTAGCCTTCCCATAGAAACACGTAGCCTTTACGCCGATTTAAGTCAAAGAGGTTATATATTAGGATATATATATGTATATATATGTTTCCCTTCAGTGAAGGATTGTAGCAATGTACTGAGCCTCTTGTGTTAGGTATTTATTATAAATTTCTGTTTGGTTTTGTACAGTAGCTGTCTGGGGGAAAAAAAAAAAAAAAAAAAAAAGAAAAATTAACAAAAAATAAATAAAGACTCTCTGTGTTTTAACATGCTGCTCCCACATCCCCAGTCCGAAACCTGCAGCGGGGGTCGGAGAGGGGATGTCTCCGCTCGTTGTTTAACCACTCTGGTATATGACTGGTGTCTCCCTCCTCCTTGGTGCGCCCAAATCAGGGTGCGATTGCCAACCGAGCTGTGTAAGCATAACAAATCCAACCAAAATTAAGCTCTGGACTTTCATTTTAAAGGGGGGAGGAAATATCGTTTTCTGGGTTTTAGCCTTTTGTTTGTATTTGTTTTTAACTTTGTGACTCTGCCTTTACCCCTTCAATAAAGGATTTCCTGCCTCTTACCCCTTTGCATTTGTCTCTGTTTGCACTTTTCTCGGGATATATTTTTTTCATCTCCATCCCAAGAGCCATACTTTAAATCTCCCTTTTCCATAGCTTATCCAGCTATAAATAAATGGTTAATTCAGTTTTGAGATGCTAAACCAAAACACTACATGCCAGAGTAGACAAAACCCAGGGAGCAAAAATTATTCCCCAGCAATTTTGAATCATCTCTGTTTTGCAGACTGCTTATGAGCACCTCCCTCCTCGCTATATGTACACGCATATAGATAATTCTGCTACTTGCTAGGAGGACATACAGCCCAAACAGGGCTAAAACAGAGGGGATGCTGGCTCCTTCGCTTAACTGTGTAATAACCACAGATAGAGGGAACCTGGCGCTGTCTCTCTAGGTGCGGTGTTGTCTTCTGAAACACAGGATCGCTGAAATTTGGGCTATGGCAACGCAGATTTTGGAGCTATCTCACTGGAATAAGCATGGGCTCATTACGAGGTAATCTGGATATCTTTGCTTGGGTCAAACGGGCCGTCCTGCTAGATGTCCTAGGTGAAAGCATAGCCTGATGTTGAACAGCGGCTGTGGCTTATTTCCTGTATATTGGTTATTTCCATCCACTGATGGGGCTAGAAAATGATCCTGCCGCGGCTGGGCAGAGGCTGCCTATATTTAGCCCCATGGGAGGGCAAGGGAAAGGGTTAACCCATCGCCGTGGGATGTGTCACTACGTTAATGGGCACAGCGATGCATGCCACCCTATTTATAACCAGGTGTGACATTCATTTTAGATGACTTCCCTTGGCGCCCGTACAGCCGGGTCCTGGGTTTCGGCTCATTAAGGCGGCAGCCTGCCCTGGCTTTTCCTCCACCTTTCTTTTTTGTCATTTTGTTGCCATCACTGGGTTTGAGTTGAATAATTGGAATTTCAAACAATGCCAAAGGCTTTGGGATATTACCAGGCAGGAAAAAGCCCTTAATTAATCACAGCAGTGTAACCATCATAATTTAACTTTTATAAAAGAATAGTGGGATAAGAAAATAAACCTGACGGGAGCTTCTCTGTCACCGTATCCACGATGGTACCCCAGAGACAACGGGGACCAGCGGGCAGAGAGATGTATTTCTGCAGTCCCATCAGGGGGAAATTATTAGGGTCAACCCCCGGCTGGACCTCCCCACCCCGTGCTGCGAATAGTGCTGCTCCCCAGTCAGGGGTAATTATATTTTATTGGCATGTTTCCTCTTACAAGGCACTTTCAGAGGATGTAGGATGCCACAGGCTGCTCCCCCCATGCATGAACATCACCAGGTACGTGTTGAAATGGTGGTTGGCTCCTTTGTTCCAAAACCTCCTCCCTCCGAGGGCTGGGCTCTCCTGATCTCCAAGCCCAGCTATCGCTGGGCAGTTGCTCCCCCTTGTCCTTGTGCTCGTGCTGTTCTTTAGTTTAACAGCTTTCCTCTCTCCTTGGTTTATACCTCCCCTCCCTTGTGTTTGTAGACAGGAGTTGTATACCCTCTTTCAGTCTTATTTTGCTAAACTTTGCAAGCCAAGCTCTGTAGGCTCAGCTCATAAAATACCCCCCTTAGCTCTGGGCTGAATTTATTATCCCTGGACGGAAGAGACCACAGTGTCCCAGCAAGGTCACACCAGCACCTGGTACTCCAGCCACAAATCATTCCTTATTCCTGATGGAAACATCCTTCCTGACACGTCCTAGGACCATAATGTCCCTTTTTTGCCGTTATCCTCTGCTCAGCTTATCCATCCCGGTCTTACAGCCCCTCTGCTCTTCTAGATCTCTCTTTCTCCATACAGGTACCTGTTAAATCCACCCTCAGTCGCCCAAGCAAGCGGTCTGGTTCCCAGAGCTCCTGGGCGATGGCATTTCAGAGGGGCTGTTGCAATTCAGAGCATCTTAGAAAACAGGCTCCTCTCCTAAACTGCCTGCGTCAACCTCCTCTCCTGCCGACCAGGATGCTTTAACCTGCGGGACTGCGCTCGCTGAGGACCAGGCAAAGCACTCCCAGGTCTGGAGAGGACATAAACCCCAAATCCTCCTGATGCCAGGAGAAACTCAAGGGTTGCCAAAGAGAGAAGTCAGCAGCATTGAGCTAAAGTAACTTAACCAAGCCCTGGAGACCGCAGCAGGCAGGAGGATGGAGAGGAGATGGCTCCTGCACACCCGTGCTAAATTAAGGAGTAGGCAGCGAGTCCTCGAGGGTGGGAGCAAAGAGGTTTTGCCTGGAGGTGCCGAGGTCAGGGAGGGGAGAGGGAGGCTGTCCAGGGAAGGTGTCATTTGCTTTGGGTGTTAATGGATGCATCCTGCCAGGAGCAGGAAAGCAGGCTCATAGCAGCACGGGATCTGCTCCAAGAGCTGCTGAAGTGAAGGAAAACGTATCCCACAGGCTCCAAAAAGAGGGTAAAACAGCCTCCAGCCAGGAATTGCACGTTCTGGTTGCTTGAATAGGGTGAGCAAGCCAGGAAGGGAGAGATTGAAGGATTAAAGTGAGGGGCCAGACCCCAGTGATGGACGGGAGATGTAGCTGGGTGTCTTCTGGGTGGATGGGAAACCACAATTTCTGTTTAGACAGACAAGGAGGGCATTCAGGGGACAGCACAGCCTCCTGCCGTGTCCATCGTGCTGCAGATGGGACCCCCTTCTTCGCAGCGGCCGCTGGCAGCAAGCCCTGAAAGCGATGCAGGACCGCTCTGCTAAGCATCCCCGGCTCTGGCAGCTTGCATCCCATTTAAAAGCCGAAGGTGGAGGCTACGAATCCCCCTCAATGCTTTCTCCTCATTTTCCCACCGGTGTTTTATAGCCCTCAAATGGGACCCCCAGGGTCCCTATAGGTCCCTATAAGTGAGCACAGGCTCACCCTCAATAGATGCACGGACCAGATTTACCACTGCATTACTCAGGGTTTACATCAGTGTTGCTCCATCTGTGTGCCCACAAATCGAGCCCGCGACGTTGTAAAACGTGTGTAAGAACAAATCCCCTTGCCGGGAAAATACCAGGAATCGGTATTTTGGCAATTCATTGCAACGCCTCTCGCTGAGAAACTCCAACTCTGCAGAAAAAGCAAACAGTAATAAAGGACGACCTGGTAGCTTAGGAAACCCAAGCAGGCGTAAATCAATACGGCTCCCTCCCAGATTTACTCCGGCAAACAACGTGGCTCTGGGAATCGCTGGAGAACCTCTTCAGGTATCGAGGGCTAATAAATTGTTATTAATAAAACAGCCTCTTTTGCTGGAGTGGGAAGAAATTCATATCAGAGTCAGGCTGGGGAGGCTGATGTACTCCTCCGTGGTGATGATGTGCAGAGCGCACATCCCAAACCTACCGGCTTCCCGCCCCGCTGTTAATTGGAAACTTAACGAGCCAAGCGGAGATGGCAGCCGGGAAACGGGTGTGCCATTGTGGGAAGGGATAAGGAAAAGGGAGAAAGAGGAAGAAATTAAATAAAGGGCTTTTTTTTTTTTTTTTTTTAGGAGGGATGGGGTTGAATTGCCAAAGACATAGCGATTTTTCTGGGGGAAATGGATGCCCGCGGGCGGGCGAGCTCCCCGCCTTGCGAACATCACCGTCTGCAAGGCAGCTTTGCTTTCCCATCGGGGAAACGCCATCGATTCGGAGGTAAATCCAACCTCCGTACGCTGATTTGCACCAGCCGAGCATCCCGTGCTCAGCTCTGCTCCAGGGGAAGCCTGGGCAACCCAGCTGGGTACCTGCAGCCGTATCGCTCGCCTGACGCTGGGGTCGTGCTTTATTCTCGGGGTGTTTGTGCGTGAGGAATTCCTAAAAAAGAAAGTCAAGGTGGTGTTTCGCTGGGCAGTTTTATGGCTTATTTCCAGGCCACACGTAGCAGGTTTAAAGGCTGCTGGTTTAAATGCTTTACTTGGAGGATTTTGTTATTGTGCTGAAGCACGGCGAGGACACGGACCACGCTGAACTTAACCATCTTCCAGACACGAATTCAGGTTGTTTGGACCTTATTTCCCGCCTGTGCAAAGCCCACGACCTGCTCAGAGCAAGTCTCAGGCAGGATACGAGCAAGCGTAACAACCCACAGCAATGACCAAGCGTCTCTGCTGCGCTAACCTGAAGCTTTATTCATGAAATTGTTACAAATCAGCGTTTCGAAGCAATTCCACAACCTGCTACGCCCACGTCTACGGAGTCAGCGAGAAAAGGCTGACTCCAAACATCAGATTCGGCGTCTTCAGGAAACGGCATCGGCTGTCGGTCGACTAAAATCACTTGCTCGACAACAGTTTCACCATCAAACACCCCCAGCTCGACACTTTGCAGCTTTTTGAAGGTGAGGTGAACCTCGGTGAGGTGAAGGTGAACCTCAGCAGCCCGAGGTTTGGGGTTTTATTTTATTAACCCTCTGTGATTTAAGAGTTACCATGGACAGCCAGGAGCAGACTCTTCCTTGCCTTGCAAATCACGTCCTAATTAAAGCGGGAGCAACCCCTGCACACACACGTGCAACCTGCTGAAATCGGTGCTTTTTTGCTCCTGCTTTGCACAGGAGCAGATCGCAACGGAAGGCTGTCGTGCAGCAGGGTTGCGATACAGCTCCCCGCAAATCTAAAGCCAACATAAGAGGAAGCGAAAAGAGAATTAAGCAGCAGAGGGTCCGACCCGGGAGATCGCTGGGGCTCTGCTTCTCTCCCCAGTTTTGCAAGTAATCATCTAAAATAGTCCCAGGGTTTTTGCTACAGCGCGGGGAGTTCGGCCTCAGGGTTGGTTTTTTGTTTTTTTTTTTTTTCCGACAGAGCAGCGTGGCGTTTTCCAGAGGCCGGTTTTAAATTTTTTTACTGCTGATTAACATTTTTTGGAGTGGGGCCTTTCAATCTGTTTCCTGCTTTAATTTACTGAGCGCTCATCGCAAAAAAAAAACCCAAAACAAACCCCCATTGTAAAACAAGCCATGGAGCAAACTCATCACGTTAAATTAAGCTGCGCTTACCCCGAGTGCGCCCAGATTTGGACCAAATTATAGGGGGGCATTAATTAGAGACTCATTAACTCTCAACTCGATCGGGATGGATGCAAACGGGAGGGCAGTTTGCATGGTCTTAGGCCCTGGGGGGAGCACGCACTGGAGCACCGGGGGAGCTTGGGATGCACGGTGTGCACGGTCCTGGTCCCGGGGCTGCATGCACCGGGGGAGGTTGGGGTGCACAGTGTGCCCGGTCCTGGCCCCGGCGGTGCATGCACCGGAGCACCGGGGGAGGGTGGGATGCATGGTGTGCCCGGTCCTGGCCCCGGCGGTGCATGCACCGGGGGAGGTTGGGATGCACGGTGTGCCCGGTCCCGGGGGAGGGTGGGATGCACGGTGTGCACGGTCCCGGCCCCGGGGGTGCATGCACCGGGGGAGCTTGGGATGCACGGTGTGCACGGTCCTGGCCCCGGGGCTGCATGCAGCGGAGCACCGGGGGACGGTGGGATACACGGTGTGCACGGTCCCAGCCCTGGGGGAGGGTGGGAGGCACGGTGTGCACGGTCCTGGCCCCGGCGGTGCATGCACCGGGGGAGCTTGGGATGCACGGTGTGCACGGTCCCGGGGGAGGGTGGGATGCACGGTGTGCACGGTCCCGGCCCCGGGGGTGCATGCACCGGGGGAGCTTGGGATGCACGGTGTGCACGGTCCTGGCCCCGGGGCTGCATGCAGCGGAGCACCGGGGGACGGTGGGATACACGGTGTGCACGGTCCCAGCCCTGGGGGAGGGTGGGAGGCACGGTGTGCACGGTCCTGGCCCCGGCGGTGCATGCACCGGGGGAGCTTGGGATGCACGGTGTGCACGGTCCCGGGGGAGGGTGGGATGCACGGTGTGCACGGTCCCGGCCCCGGGGGTGCATGCACCGGGGGAGCTTGGGATGCACGGTGTGCACGGTCCCGGCCCCGGGGGACACCCGCACCGGAACATCCCGGTCCCCGGGGACACCCACGCCGCGGGGTGCCCGCCGTGCAGCGCCCGGGGCCGGGGCAGGGCCGCGCACATACCGCACACCCCGTCCCCGCCGCGGGGTGCCCGTCCCGACCTCTCCCGCCGCTCCGCACTGCGCATGCGTTTCCTCCGCCGCCGCCCCGCCCCCGCCGCCCCGCCGCGGTGCACTCTGGGACACAAACAAAGTGCCCGGCCGGGCGGCGCGGCGTGCGGGAGCTCGGACCGCCGGGAACCCCCCGCCCCCCCTTCTTCCTCCTCCTCCTCTTCCTCCTCCCCCCCCCCTCCTCTCAAGCCGCGCGCACGCCGCCCCCCCCCCCCGCACACCTCTCGCGGGGGGGCTCGCGCGCGGCCCCCCCCCCCCTCCTCCGCGCGCCGCCTGAGGGGGAGGCGGCGGCGGCGGCTTCTTCCTCCCTTCTCCTCATCCTCATCCTCCGCCGCCGCCGCCGCCTCCCGGTCCGCCGTCATGGCCCAGGCAGGGCCCCGGCGCGGGCCCAGATAGGGGGTTCGGCCTCCCGCGCACGCCGGGCCCGACCGACCGCAGGTAAGCGGGGAGTGTGGCCGGGCCTGTGGCGGCGGGAGGGGAGGGGAGGGGAGGGGAGGGTGGTGGAGGTGAGGGGAGAATGGGGGAGGGGAGGGTGGTGGAGGTGAGGGGAGAATGGGGGAGGGGAGGGGAGGGTGGTGGCGCCGCGGCCGTTGGGGCCGTTGGTTCCCCTCAGGGGCGGGGGACGGCGCCCCTGCGCGCGCAGGCGGGCGCCCACCCGGGGGAGGGCTTTGGCTGCTGCACCCCGCGGGTCCGTCCCCCTCTCCCCCCCCCCCCGCCCCCCCCCCGAGCCCTCCACGCCGCCGCTCTGTGCACGCGTGTTCCCCGTGGCGGGGGAGAGGTCTGGCGTGACCGGTGTCCCCGGGGCTGCCCGGCTGCGGCTCGCCCCCCCACCCCACCCCGGGGATTGGGGGTGGGGGGGGTGGGATGGCATTGCGCGGTGCGCTTCCTCCGCCGCGTGCGCACGTGTGTCCCCCTCCCACGAGGGGCCGTGTCGCCTCCCGACGGGGCAAGGGGGGCTTTATCCCCCCGCTCCGGGCAGCCCCGGGGGGTCGTGCTGCCCGTTGTGTGCGGTGTTTAGGCGCATCCCGAGGGAGCTGCGTTGCCTGTTGAAGCCCGTGGGTGCCCTCGGCTGCCTGGGCACAGGCAAACGTGTAGTTTCGGGGAGTGGGGGGGGAGTTGTGTTGTCTCCTGCATCCCAGCGGGATACCTGCTGCCTCCCTTTTCTACTGCAGGCTTATGGGAGGAGAAGAGGGATTCCCACTAGCTGTTAGGCAAAGCCTGCTGTCCCTTTGTTGTTGTTGTTTTCTTTTTTTTTTTTCCCCTCCTACAACACCCCTTTCTGCATATTCTTTACTGCCCATCTGCTAGGGTCTGCCGTGCTGCCTCTGCTTGCACCCATGGCCACGCATGATGAGGATATCGTAGTGCTCATCTGCCAAGATCTGTTGCATGTTTCTCTGCTCTCCTTCCATGTATTCGGGGTTATTTTCCTATGCACAAACATAAACATTGGCAGATGCTGGGGGGGGGGGGGGGGGTATAGTCCGCCTCTTGCTTGCCAAGAGCCTATTGCCTCCTTTCCTACACACAGGGCAAGGGTACCGCTGCCTTCCAAAATCTGCTGTACTGCTTTCCACACACAGGTGGAAAGAAGGGAGGGGAATGCCTCCATGCTTGACCACCACAGCCTGTTAGATACACACACCCCAGGAGGCTCCTTCCTGCCTACAAAAAGCTGCTAAGTTTTTTTCCACCCAAATAGACATGCAGATATCTTCCACCAAAGCCTAAGGGATGACTCCTCCAGCCCGTCTCCTGTTTGCGCCTGTGGAGCTTGTTCTGCCCACTGAAGAGGGAGGGTCTGTCTCCTCCTGCATATATATGTATATATATATACACACACACACACACACACACACACACACACCAGGGTTATCCCGCTGGCCGCCTACCAAAAGCTGGTGCATCCCGCGTTGCGCGTGTTTGCACGCATCGGGAAAGGAGCAGGCAGCATTTCACCGGTAGCCTTGGGGAGGCAGGCAGGCATTTCTCCTACACGCTTCCAGGGAGAAGGTTTCCACTGTTTGTCCTTTCATGTCTTGCATGTTCCCGCAGACACCCAGTGGCAGCTGTTTCGGTGCCTGCCCCCAGACTGTAGTACTTCCTTGCTACACGTGCCAGAGAGGTCACCCGTTCTTACCCATTTCTTATCTCTTCATGGCTGCCTGTTACATCTTTCATGACTGAGACTTTCAACCCTTTTTCTTCATGTGCCCTGCTGACACGGCAGTGCGATATGGTCAGGTTAAGCCTACCTTGTTTTTTTTGCTTCGACTTTTGGGTTTTCTTTCCTGAGCAGTCTGTCAGAGTAAAAAGAAGTAGTCTCTGTACTTCCTAGGTATCTGCAGATCCCTAGTTGGAAACCGTGGGTCTAAAATACATTCAGTTTCTCTTTTCTGGTCATATACATAATTTGTCCAGCCCAGGATCTATTCTGATGTTTCTAGAAGTCTCCTGCTTTCATAATTTTCCTCACATGAGGTCCTCAGTTTGTCATACCCATGTGGGGAATTTCTCAGGTTTCCCGCTTACATGTTTGCCCCTGCTTTCTCTGTGCTTCTGCCTGACATGAAGCTTTTCCCCTTTTTTAATTTTTATTTTACTTATCCTTGGGGTGTCTGGTGCACTTAGCTTTTACTTAGGTGGAGGTCACCCAGTTCACTTCCTGAGTTGATCCCTGGCTTCTAGCTGCATGTTTTCGTAGACGAGGTGACGTGTTGCTTATCGTGTGCAGGGCATGCCTGCGGCACGGCTCTGCGGACCCTGCAAGGTGACACTGAGTGGGAATGGCTTTAGTGCCGGCGGGCCAGGGACTAGCATCCAAGAGTCTCTTAGGGTATTTCGAGTGCGATGTGCTTTTCTTCTCCCATTGAGGTCTCTTACTGCAGCTTGACGTCTACATGTAATGCAGTTCCAAGGTGTGATGCACCTGGGAGACCTTGCCTGGGTTTAAGTGCATCTATTTAAGGAGATGGAGCTGAACAAGTGTTAACCTGCTAGCTTAGACACAGCTCTACCAGTATAAATGCCTCATTGATGTAAAACTATTTATACCAGAAACCAGTTACAATGCTGTAAGTGTCTCTCTCTAGGGACTACTTCTATTTAAACAGCTGTTTTTAATCCAAAACTTTAATTGGTGCGAACACTCCAAGCAGCCCTTTTCCAGGGGAAGGGAATTTCCAGCTCTACTTTAGTCTCCCCAGGTGGATGTTGCACGGATGCTGACTTGTCAGGAGGGAGGATCGCCCTCGTTTTCCCACACAGAAGGTTTCGCGCTGGTTTTGTTTACCAGGATGAGCGAATTCCTCCTCTTGTGACTGTGAGGATTGGAGGGGGGGGAGTGTCCTCATGTATTTCTTCTGTAATACGTAAGAGAAGTAGTCAGCAAGTGAAACTGAACCCTTGCCATGTTTGTTGCAACAGGAGGTTAATCATAAACTCTGGCAACTTTTAAAAGGGGTGGTTTCGTTCTGTGGTGTCTGTAGCAAATGTTTGCTTTTAGGAGGGTCTGGTCAGCTGTTTGCTGAGAGGATCAAAAGCAAATACAGCTTCCCCTGTGTGTGAAGTTGAACAAGCGTCCGAACGTTATTTTTGGTTGTGTCCCATGACTTGCTTGAAGGAGGCTTTTTATTTTTATGTCCTTCTCATGAAGGGATGTGCGATGCCTGTGCTGTGAGGTGAACGGTGTTTGTGTGGCTTGTCACTGACAAGGAGAAGGTCTTGGGTATTTGGCGCTTGTATTGGTTGCTTCGCATCTGGCATCGCGTTGGCATTGTCTGTTACATCTGGCAAACTTATTTTTCAATGGGCTTTGAGAACGTTTGAGTACATTTCTGTGAGAAGATCTGGCGATACGTGTAACTTCACTCCTTTTAGGCATTGTAATGCACTAGCTTAAATGAGAAGAAAGTCAAATTGTGACAAAGCAGTGATGCTTTTGCTGGCACATGACAAAGGAGGAGTTGTCCCTTGACGTAGAAGGGATTGTCTGTTGACATTCTTCTCTCTCTCCCGGTTATAAGGAGGTTATCCCTGCTCAAATTATGCAACTGTGCAGACAGCCAGACTTCAGGAATTCCAACTACTTCAACGTGTCAAGTGCTGACTTCTAAATTAAATGCCACGGTTGCAGAGCGCGTTCACAGTCTGTCGCTTGAAAGATGACATCAATCTTGGAATGGCGTGTGGCTGAAAAGGGGCAGCAACTTAATTGCTTGTTTCTTTGAAAAAGTGTTGTGTAAGGTTGCAGGAACAAAACTGGGTGGGTGATGTGCCTCTACCTGTAATAGCATTTCGATATGGAAGGAGAGGGCTAGCATTTCAGCAGTTATAAGCAGAAAAGAACCCACTGAAAACATTGATTTACGTAACAAGTTGAAACGCCTCACTCTTTGTGGCTGCTGTCGTTGCCTCGAAAGATGCAGATCTAATTAAATAGTTGTGTACTTATTGCTAAGTAAACATAGGAGTCCATTACTCTTAACTTGCCTCGGAGATCAAATTGATTTTTCTAATGGTTTCACTGGATGAAAACAAATGTCTAGTATTGCTTTGTACAAGGTGCCTAAATGAAATGGTGGTGTAGGAAATGAACTGCAAACCCGATAAAATGGCATTCGCGCATACGGATGGGAAGAGAGGAATTGTAAATGCTCAGCATTTCATTTAATTCTTACATTCCATTTAATCAAGTTAAGGAAGTGACTTAAACTGTGCATTATTTGTAGATAGCGTGTTTTTAATATATTCCAATTTAGTGCTAGGGAGGTAATTATTTCACATGAACAGGTTTATCAGAGTACGTGAACGATGGGATAATAAGGATGGCAAAATGTGTGTTGGGCTCAGCATGTGGTCTGTGACAGTGGCCAGAAGTAAATCATTAGGGGGAAAGTGGAAGAACATACATAGACAGCGCAGCAATCATTCCTCGGTGCATCTGCCAACGGTGAAGGGTTTGGAGGTGGCCTGAGCTAGAAGGTATGTGCTGACAGTCATCTTCAATAGTGCCTGCTGGACCTGTCGTCTATGGATTTGCCTAGGCGTTTTGAACAGTTTATACCTGTAGCTTCTACAGTGTACCGTGCGATGAATCCCACAATTTGTGCAAAAATAATTCCTGGGTTTTGGGGTTGGTTTTTTTGTTTTGTTTTGTTTTAAACACGATGAATGGTAATCTCATTGAGTGCTTCCTGGTTTTTGTAGTGTGAGAAAAAAACAAAGAATCTTTTTCCAGTCACCACCTCATTTGCAATTTTATAGATCTCTGTGTTCTCAGTTTTCTCTCTTTGGGTTTTTTTTTTTCTTTTCCAAGCCGTATTGTCCCAGTCTATTTAGTACATCTGTCTACGGAGGCTGTTCCACATCACTTTTTCTTTGATCTCTGCTATATTGTTTTGAGGTGATTTGACCACAACATTTGTTTGCTTGCTTTACCCAAGAAGAGTGCATAAAGGCAGTTTTTTCAGAGCATTAAGAGATGCTTTCTAATAAAGGGACACTTTGTAGCTCATCTGCGATAACATTATAAACATTGACTGTGTGTAATGTTTTATATTCAAAAGTACAAATGAACATAGTAATTGTAGTGAGAGCTATTTTAGGGGAAATACAGTTAGAGACACTGAAGAGGATCTTAGTTTATAAATCTAGCTACAGATGGTAGTTGATAATGACATTTTGTATTTGGGTATTACCAAGAGTACTTTCTGGAAGAACTGCAATTATGGTGGATACTTGACAGAGTTAAGTCTTTTGGAAGGTTTTGGAAGCATGAAGATGCCATGTCCTATGGAGACCCAAGAGCCCTAGAAATCACTAGTGGGTTTGGAAATAACTCGTGGGTTATTTCCAAATAACTAGGGGCAAGTTGGTCCCATGTTAGGGGCGGATATTTATGTAGTGTTGGAGCTCTGCAGGTCTGACAGTTTCTGTAGTTTTCTTTCAGCATCTTGGTTTTTTTTAAGTGGATAAATACCCCTGTTAAGAAACACCTACTCTGAGAAGTTTCTGTGAAATGTTAGTAAAGATGCTAAAGGCTTAAAAAAACCCCCCACAAAACTCTCCTTATCCCCAGCCTGAACTGTGGATATGGTTCTGCCCGTCCAGGTTTGGCCATACAAGGGAAGAAAGTTAGAAAGCCTGTATAGTTGCTGTTCACCTGGTAATGTGATTTGTGGATAAATACAAGGATTTTTTTTCGGGGCCCAAGAAGTACTCCTTTTAGGCATTTAAGTTTATCTGCATAAATGAGTCATTAGGAAAATAAAGGGTACACATAGTGCTAAAAGGGTGATGACACAACCACATTCCTGCCTTGCTTAAACTTGTTCAGGATTCTTTATAGCCGCTTCCGTTTGAAAGGTGGCTGCTTGTTTATGTGCCTGTGACACCTTGACTAGCTGGCTGTGGTCCACGCTGTCTGGATTAGCGATGCCTTTTCGCCTCTTCAGATTGTACACGATGCGTGACTTTGCCTTGATCTCTCCCCTTTGCTCTTTACGCAGGTTTTCCTGTGATGTTGCTTGTCAGCGCAGGCTTCCAGTACTTCAGGCGTTAATGGGGCTAGCGTGCTTCAGGGAGATTTAAGGTTTCCATTGGACTTCAGAAAAATTCATTTATTGTAGTTAGCATGGATTTCATTAAGGCGTAACACTTGCTTGCTAATCTAGAATAAAAGTGAGAGAAGGAAAGCTGTCATTTTTTGTAATAAACCTGAATACTTCGAGCAACAAATCGGTTGACAGGTAAGCTTTGTGCTGAATTAGTAAAAACTAGCACTTAGCCAAATTTGGCTGTCACAAACTTAATGATTGTGATACGCAGTTACAGTCATTTGTTTCTGTAAAATGAGGAGACAGGTTTGTCGTTTCCAAGTGACAAAAATTAAAGCCTCGCGCACAATAAGGCACAGCCTGGGGGTGATAGCGGAGAGGAGGGATTCTTCAGTTTGGTTGCTATTGGCAGCTCCTGGGGCGTAACACACCCAGTTAGGTCCTGGTTTTGTCTTGGAGGAAATGAAGGAATGATTTCTTTTCCACGCGTGGTTTTCACTGTGCCGTCAGTTAAAATGGTCTCTGAAATTGACCCTCTTCTGTCTGAAAACACGAGGCATGTGCCCTTTCCTCTCTTCAAAGACATGTGGTAGGACTTGGCACTATTCTGTAAATAGGCATACACGTGTGTGAGGAAGCAGAGATAGTTTTGTTATTTCTTTTTTTTCCTCCTTTTGACTCTTTCATGGATCTAATGCCATAGTGCTACCAAAAAAATCTTGAACCATACTAGGAATATTTTGGTATGCAGATACAAAATCCATGCCATTTGCCTTGATATTTCTTTCTCCTGGTGCCACTTTCAAAAAGGGCTTGGAGCTCTTTTGCTTTTGTTACTAATTTGGGGGGGGGTTGGCCTGAGTAGTCTTTTTGAAGTATATTTTTCCTAAGTTTATGTTGATATGCTTGCAGAGCTTCTGAAAGTGAAGACTGAAATGCTACGGGTAGCCATGGTAAAACAAGAAAAAAATAGCTTTCTGGAATTAGTTTAAACTAGAAGGTTGCTGCCATGTGACAAATAAAAGTACTTTATGGATATTTTTTGGCAATTTGCAGTACTTAGAAGAATTTAGCGTTCAACTTGTGGTTTTTGTTTGTTTGTTTTGTGTCGTTCATTTGTACTGCTGTTAAAGACCAAAGATGATAAAACCAAAGCCTCGCTTTTTATTACACAGAGTGGGAAACAGTCACGTAATGGCTTTTCTACACTGAGAAATTTGGGAAAAATTTAACTTGAATTTGCTCAGAGCAAAAGTGGAAAGAAGGTATTAAGATCACATAAAAATTATGCACGAACACTGACTGTCATGGAAAGAGTGGTTAAATTTGAATGCGTGCCTCAGGGATGTAACACATCAGTCCGTTCAGTATAATCTGATTACATTCCGTGCAGCTTGCCTACGTGAGGATATGAAGAGCTCTATGAATTCACTTGTTGCTTTTATTCTAGTTAAAAAAAAAAAGCCCCAAATGGAGATTTGCTCATATGTTGATGGCACGAACATCTCTAGCGTGCGCTTTCAGGGCAAACAGCTGTTAAACTAGCGATCTAATAGTTTGATCATGTGCTTTTTCAGAGAACTGGTGAAAACCAGAAATTGCAGGGCAGTGAATCTGTTGTGAAATATCTCAATACATTCTATCTAGTGAAGTTTGCACATTAATTTTTATTATGAGAATAAATGTAACTCAGGATGTAACAAGACCTTTTAGCAGTTACTGCGCATATTGTTAAATGAGCCTCAGTTTTAAGTACTATCAGAAAACTTACTCTTATATGCTATATGGAACACTAATGTGAGATTCCTACAATGAAAAGTGCTGGAGGCTGGGGAAAGCGGCATTTATCTAGTTTGCTTGTTCAACCATGTGAAAGCTATATTAGGCACATAAACTTTATACTTTGCACTGCAGCTTCAAAAAGGCAACAAGTTAAATCTGGGTCCTTTGAAGTAGTGAATGGTAACATTCTGTCCTCTGAAAGAGCTGACTTCAAATGGTCACACCAAAACTTGAAAAACTCTGTGGTGGCTAGGGAAAACAAGACTTGGGGCAGGGGGGAAATACAGGCTATGAGAATGTGTGGAGTTTCTTGCATGTCGTTAGGAATAAAGAGTAGCCAGAATATTGTATCTGATTGTGTTCCTGAAGCTCTTTGCCTGTTCTGCACTAGAATGGTGGAAAGTTACTGTTTTAAATTCTCCCCAGATAAATCTTATTTAAGAGTTCAGCTGGTTAGTCAAACATGGAATTTGTTGGAGCCAGCAAACTTCAGTGGTGTCGAAACATACAGAGTCTTTTAAGAAAATGACATCTCTCTTCTCTATGTATCTGTAAATGACTTCAAGAAACATCTTGTCTTCTAGCTGTTGCACAAAAACCATCAGTGGCGTCAGAGCAACAATTTACATAGAGCACGCACTGCTGTACTGCCCTGATTATTGTAATCTCTTCTTTTAATTAGATCCTGAGATTAAGAACTGTCTTGCTGATCAGTGCACTTAATGTGTGCCCTATCAGTTCTAGCTGGTACATGTTTCTAGCAGAAACGTCGTCTGGTTAAGTCAGATGCTCTGAAAAGATCTAAGCATAGTTTACTTTACAGACACGTTAAGGGGGAGCTGCACAGAGAAGAAAAACACCAAAAAACCCTCTTGAGAGCCTTTCAGGAGGTTGAAATAGATATTGACAAATACCTGACAAAAAATGAGGTATTAAAATAGCCTGGTTGTTCTGTGGGCCTTTCAGTTAGCTGTTCAATTTAATAGTGTGGAGATCTTTCTCCAAAGTCACTTTTAACCAATTAGCTTCCAGATTACAGGTCAAGTCCATTACTAGCTCCCTAGTATATAATGTCAAGGTTTTGATTTCATACTGTTGGGTTTCCTGTGAATTTCATTCTGTGCCTAGGGCTCCAATTCTCAGTCATTTGTTTTTGTGCGTTGTGCTGACGATACGTCTTAACCTTTTCATCAGCATTTTTTGAGCCAGTGTCTACGGAAACACTCAGAGATCATTGCTAAAACAAGTCCTTATAGCACTTCACAGGTAAATTCTTTAACCTGTTATTTCAAGTAGCTGAATTACTTCTTTTCAGCCAGCTCTAGCTGCAGTTTGTCTATTCATCTCCTTGTTTTCACTAATAGCTCTATATGTTATGTTATTGAAACATTTTAATGAAGTTCTCATCAGATGTGGCATTTCCTTTTTTTCTGAAAAATACATTATCAGGGCAGTTTGACATACTTTAGCTTCAGTAAACACAGGTGGTGTCCCATTTTCTGTTTGTTTTCTTATTCTTCCTCCTTCTTTTCTTCAGATTGTTTTCATTTAGCCAGATTTCTGCAGTTGTATACAAACACCTGTAATCATGTATCTTTGAGAGATGAAAACATCTCTGTATTTTTAAATAATCAGAGCTTCTCCACTAAATATTTGAGACACGAAATTAACACAGTGTTAATGTTGCCAAGCTTTCTGGCAGGTGTGTACCACAAAATGAGTCGGTCTTTGAACAGTCCTGCCTCTTTTCCTGGTACGCTAGCACCTTTTTCTTGAGAAGTAAAATATCAGTTTGCATGTTTGTAATCACAGCAGCGTCTAATGGAAACATTTTTAGATTGACTTCTAATGAAAGGAGTGGTAACATGTTTTACACACCTACGAAGTGATCTTTAATCTTCAAGTTTTATCTAGACTAGGAGTTGTAGCTATGCTTTAATCTTGCTGTATTAATCCAGCACACTCAGTGCCTACATACAGAGCTCTCGATTGTCTGTCAGTGGTTCCCAAGCTTTTTTGGTTACAAGCTGTTGTCAGCTCTCAGCTTCTCCCATCAGTCAGAAGGGTCTGCTGTTGGCTGTGGCCATTTACGATGCTATGCAGACTAATTTTCATTGCCCAGAAGCCAATGAGACCATTTAGCAGGTTAAATTCTGCTATGTGTGACTTGAATCCTAACTCTGTGACACTTCCACAGTTAATAGTTTCCCAATTTATGTGTGAATTGGTTATCTGCTATAGAGCTGCCTCATGACAGCTGTGACTTTGTCAGCTGCAGAGACCAAAACTCTCATTTGTCTCTCATTTGCCCACGACATAAGTGGTGTGCAGTTCCTGCAATAGAAATTAAAAAGAAAGGTTTACGGTAGGATTAAATTCTCTTGCCAGTGTGAGATCGGTCAGAAGAAACTCTTGCAGGCTGCTTCCTGTAGGCCATCTATACAGGATGAGGGACAAAAATAAATCCAGAAGTGTCACTATCACAAGGAAATGACAAGCCAGAGCTGCGCGAGAGTCTGCTGCAAGTATGTGGCTGCTGGTGAAGTTAATGAATGTGGCCTTGGCATCTGTAATCTATTACAGTTAGGCAGATGATTTCTTAATTCTGCCAGATGCAGGGGTTGGAAGAGCTCCTTTCTGAGTTCCAGGACATGCTTGGGGCTTTCAAACAGATACAGTCTGCACGGGACATGCTGGAAGATGTGTTGGCCCAAATTGGTAAGTTCCGTGTCTTGCTCTATTCCATCACCGGGAAGTTTTCAAAGGTTTGTGGAGGCACTGTTATCGACAGATCCAGCTTCATTTGGGTGCATGCATTTCTGTCCTCTCTGCTGTGTGCTGGGCTCTAATGTAGGCTCCTCTTTAGGCTGTAGTACTTCTTCCTACCAGCCTGCACCCAGGCTCTCTTTATCTAATATCTCCTGCTATGCTGTCAGAACATGACTGATGAATTTTTACAGCCGACTTCTTCATTTCCATGCAAATGACTAATCAGGAAAAAAAACCCCAAAAATCCTTAGGACATGTTGTGCTTCACATGATATGTAGAAACAGCAACTCCTGAAAAACAGTGATGGTTTAACTAATGGCTTACAGCTCTTTCTTTGTTATGCCCTCATGGTACAAGAACAACAGCTCTGCGATACATTTTATATTGGTTTTAATATTCTAAAATAGAAGTGGTAGACATGTTCCCCTCTTTTTCGTTACTGTAGATGTTGCTTTTTTCATGTACCCAACAAGCATCCTGCCTTTATATGCTGAGGCAGTCTTGTAGCATGAGGAAGACTTTGGTCTTCTTGCTCTGGAATCTACACTTTTTGTATGCTCTGGAATCTGCACACTTTGGAGCTTTATAGTTTAGAACCAGTACAACCAAGACATTTGGAACTAAGCAAATATTTCTCATTTATTCTTGGTCTTTATTGCTTTAATAGCAGGTATTGTGCTGTTTGTGTTTAATATCCATGGTGAAAAAAAAAAAATCTGCAAAACCAAGGAGGAAATAGAAGAGCATGCTAAGATACTGCCTGCCTTTTGGCAGACAAAGTTGAAATCAGGTAACAGGAATGTGCGGAAGTGGATTGGAAAAACAGTGCCTTTCGCTGTCCTGCCTCTCAGCAGAGATTTGGTAATATGTTGTGACCAGGGTCTCTAACAAGATACTTTGGCTTCTCTCACAGGCCCCTTCAGTTCTGTTCAGATCAGCTCTGAGTCAAGACAGCCGCGCTAAGTGGATGTGGTTCTCGCCCTGCGTGCCAGGAGGGCAGTGGCAGTTGAGGGACGGGCTACTGGAGTTTTGAAAGAGTGCTGGCCAGGAGCACGCTCTGTTCAGTCAAAACTTTGGAACCCACTTCAAGGTGATGAATGAGGATGACAAAACGAGTTTGGTGAGCAGGCCCTGGGCTCATCATGACAAAAGCTGAGGAGAGAGCTGAGAATTTTTGTAACTATTTTTAGGAATTTCCACAGCAATGGGAGCTCTTTCATTAGCCTCATACCTGGTGCTATCAGTTTCCTCACCACTGAGTAAACCACATGTTGCAGCATGTGGAGAGCTCGAGTTCGGCGCGTTCAGCAGCAGCACTGGTTTCTGACCAAAGCTTACACCTTGATTCCAGTAGCAGTTAAAACTGAAAGACAGAATAGGTGAATCTTTTGCTCTCTCTTGTATGGGAATACACTTCAAGAAGTTAAATAGATTAACTTCAAAAAAAAAAAAAAAAAAAGACCAAACCAGCAATTAAGGCACAGTTGCCAAAAACAGTACCTGGGTCTTGAAAGGTAAATTGCAGGGGAGATAAGTGGCTAGGAGCCAAAGCATCTTGAAGAGGAGGGATATCGGCTCCCTCTAAATTCAACACTCAGCTGAAGCTCCAGTCATGCACACGGATTTAAGATAGCCTGGATTCTGCTGTGAGGGGAAAGAAGTCTGTTGTCACTGCAAAAATGACACCCTGAACTTTCCCTTAAAACGTGTATGTAAATGTTTTCTAATTTTATCCTTTCAGAACTATTCTGTTGCAGCTGACCTACCATCTCAATTTACAATAAAACCATTTTGTAGAATAAATTGCTGTTCTTGGCACCCTGCTACTTGTCTCAATGCTTTCACCAGCTCTGAGAATTAAAATGCACCTACCAGATTTGCGTCATGCAAATCCACTTTTCCATCATCCGAGTCGTTCTTTTCCTATCCCCATTAAAGATTAATGTTTTCAATAGCAATGATAATGTGAGTCGGTGCTGTAACTGCGATCTAGGACTTTGCCGTGCCCTCACACATCATCTTTCTTCTCGTGGCATGTTACAG
Source organism: Mycteria americana (assembly GCF_035582795.1). Lineage (NCBI taxonomy): Eukaryota > Metazoa > Chordata > Aves > Ciconiiformes > Ciconiidae > Mycteria > Mycteria americana. The sequence goes on from NC_134383.1 coordinate 6,504,657, forward strand.
TTAAAGCTTTTCCTTTCTATTATTATAGGGCTTAATTTTGGGGAAACTGAAGAGATCTGTTAGGAATATGAAACAGGTATTTCATGGGTACTCTGGGCCTTCCTTGTTTCTGAGTAATTCTTTTGGAAGAGGAGCTGTTGGATGTTTTTTCTCTTTGTCCTTTGCAGATAAATACTATTCCTGGTCTGTCGGAGAACTTACAGTAAAGGAATAATGTGTGCTTTTGCACCTGCCTCTGTCTCCTGTACTGCAGAGGTTTACCTTGGTTGGTACCAAGCAAGTAAAGTTATTGTGAACCCTGGAACAGCTCAGGATTTCCAGATGTGCAAATTTTTTCAGCAATTTTTTGTACAGCCTTAGTGCTTCGACTTTGTAAACCTCAGCTCTTACAGTGCTCATGAGGAACGTAGGTAGAGTTCCTTAAAAATTCATTTAAGATTGAGGGGGAGCTTCTTGCCACAATGCAGTTTCTGCAGGCGTTAAACAGAGGCCTGGGTGCATAGAGTTCATCTTTCATCTGAAGATTATGCAGGCTAGTTACGCAGACCTGGATCAATTAGAATTATTTGTGTGCACTTACACATTTGAAATCATAGCTGCTTCCTGATAGTGTTTTAGCCTGCCTCTGTGAAGTTTAACTCATTCTGAAATACTGCCTGCCACCCTTCTGCACCAGTGTCTGGTGGTCTGTAACTGAAATTTGGGAAAATCTTCTTTTGGAAAGTCTCGTTGCCAGGAATTTTTCAGATGAAGAGGTGGCTGCGTGTGAAGCAATTTGCCACTGTAGCTTCCTTGGAAAGTGCTCCTGTAAAAAAGAAAAAAAAAAAAAGAGAAGAAAAAAGTGGTGAACTTAGGTACAAACTTGTGCGTGAGTACAAAGAAACTAACAAATGCTTTTTGCAGGCGCCACTAATGGTAGATGGAGTCAATGGCCTCAAAAGCTCTGACATGTGAACTTGTCAAAAGTGGTGTGCCTAAAACATGTTTTTACAAAACAAATGGCATTATCTTATCAAGTGTAGTACTGCTGGAGTACGCAGGAACACCAAAACACTCTTTTATATGCCTTCTACTGTGGAAGGGAATATTACTGCTAACAATAAATAGATGGATTGTAGCATTTCCAGTCTTCAGCTTGCTACGTGAAATTGCTCTACCATTACAGTCCCCAAGTGGGGTTCTCTGGAGTTACTTGTCTTGTCATCAGTGATTCTTTGCTGGGCAGACAGAGGTCTTCCCGGAGGACTGTCCAACGTGCAGCTCGAGAACCCTGTCCAAGAACAAAAGCCCCTCACAAACTCCTTAAAACAGAAAATGCCTGAAAATTGTCCTCTTCTGTGAAGCTGGGAGGAAAGGGACCCAGGAGCAAGTTCAGTGTCTTGGGGTATTCCAGGGGGAGTGGTTTGGAGAATAAAGGTCTGGTTCCTGAATGGAGAGACCAGGGACCGGGTCAGCCCCAGTGCTGAATGCTCTCCTGTTTTTTGCAGGGTATAGTATCACCTCAGCCTCCGTTTACAGACTGCTCCTCAGCATCTATTTCAGGTTTTAACATAACAGTGTTTATGAAGTAGCTAACTTAACACTAGCTTCTTTGTGCACTTACAGTTTGAAGTGTGCTGTCCTAGAGGAAATTGAAGTTCTGAAACACTGCATATTTATCTGGATGGTTCATTTCCTTGGTCCAATCACCCCACTGCAGCTAAAGGTTACAGGTTTGCATTCCACAGATTCCAGTACACCAAAGTGAATACTGCACATTGACGTAATTTTGAGCACAGGAACCTTGGTGTTTGCCTTCTCTTTTTTATAAATACCGTCAGGCTTGACAGCGGTGGGCTGAGTTCAAACTAGGTTTACTGACCTGACTTAAAATACGCTTTTAAACAAAGTTTCGAAAGCGCTGTTGATTCGTTTGAAACGAGAACAGTTTGGCAGCAGTTTTGTCAAGCGAAGCAAGGCAAGATTTGTAGTGGGAGATAGTACCTTTTATTAGGCCAGCTGGTGTTGGCGGAAACAGATGCGTGTTTAGATACACAAGTGTTTCAAGTCTGAAATGGAAATAGCAGACTTGAAGTTAAGTACACACTAAGAGCAGTTGTTCTAATTCAATTATAAACTTAATTATACTAACCAGTTAGATTGAGGGAGCAAGGGGCGCTGGTACCGCTGTAGCACGGTGAGAAGCTGACAGAGATAAGGTGGTCCAGGTCATGCATTTATCCCCGTGGAAGATTTGTCTGTGCCTTGGCTGCTACTGCTGTTTATGGGATGGAGCTGTAACCAGTGCCCAAGGAGTAGTCTGGGTTAAAAATAAATTAAAAAAAAAAGATAACTAGTGATCTGATTTACACCATGGCCTCATGGTTGAATGAGTGTACCCGAGGGATTGGTGAGCAGGAGGGTGGGAATTTCCTAAGTTTTTTGGGCACTAAAGCCAACGTGGCATTTGTGTATCTGAAGTCTGTTGGTTTTAGTATTTGGAAAAGTTAGTGTTTTCATGGTATTTTGTAAGTTGCCATGGGTCAGGACACAGAGGTTAAAGGTGGGGTGGTAGTTTTGTGGTGCTAAAAATTGATTCACTTCTGTTGTAAAATGATGTAGCTAAGTGAGAAACCGAATGTCAACAGCTCTGTGAGTTTACTTCTCTGACTCTTCCAAAGAAAAAAACAAGTTTTTTATAGGTACTACGTTTCAAAACTGATGATTTGAGCCATAAGATTAGGCAGGAGGCGAATAAGAAGCTAACTTTTGGGTACGTGGAAGTAGGCAGGTCACATAAGCAGTATTTTTCAATTCTGCTACAGTTTCTTTTCCATTTACACCACATGGTGTACACTTTCACGTTTACTGGTTCTAAGCAGAGAAACTTGACATGTGTTTAATCATTGTCCCAAAACAGTGTAACTGAATTGGTAACTGTTGCTAAAACTTGTTTTTTCAGTAGCCTTGAATCAGTAAGAATGAACCAAGTTACTTTGAACTACTTAAAGGTCAGGTCTACATTAGTGCTCCTAGGGTTAAAAAAAAAAAAAAAGAACTAATTTTCAAATGAATTGTACAAAGTCTTTGGTACGGTAGCACTTACCTTCAGACTGCTTTCGGTTAATAGTGGAGAAAATTTTCCTTGCTCTTTTGAATTCTCACCTTGTGCGGGGATCCACGCTTTGATGGTGAATCCCCACACGTTTCCAGTGCAGGAATGCACACTGGAAAAACCATTTTCTCAAACTCTAAGTGTCTGCGGCAATGTTAAATACAGCCCATTAAATATGAGCTGAAGTGTCCCTCTGAGAATGTTTTTAAAACTTTTGAAAATGTCTTTAAATTTCACCACGTTTCTCTTGAACTTTGAAATACTCTAATGTATTGTGGGCTAGGGCATAAGCGTGTGCGTGAGGATTGTGGGGAGGAGGAGCCATGCTGCCAGCACCTGAGAAGGAAAAGCAAGCCACCACTTCTTCGATACCAGCCCCAGTCCCTGCTTAGCGAATCGCTGATGGTTTGTGGCTCGAAGATGGTTTGTGCCGGGCATGGCGCGGCAGTTGGTGCGGAAGGGCGTGCGGGAAGGGGGCTGAAGCTCTGCCAGCTCGACCAGGGAGCAATGCTATCTGTCCGGCAGAGAGCCATGGCCTCTCTAAGCTCTGCACCCACCACGACCGACACAGTTTCCCAGACAGAGCTCCGGTGGGAGCATGCTGTCACCCAGGTGTCAGGCTGCAGGGTGTGTGCCCTGCTCTTAAGCCAGTACTGGACAGCAGCAGTGGGCATACCTGTGCAAGGTGCGCCCGGGTAGAGGAACTCCTCTGCTTAGCGACAGAGCTCTGAGAGGAGGTGAGTAGGTTGAGGAGTATCAGGGAGTGTGAGAGAGAGATAGATTACTGGAATTGCACCCTGCCTTCCCTGAGACAGGCCCAACAGGCAGACAGGATGCATGATACGGAGGATTCCCTATCCTCGGTCCACCTGGCTGAACACAGTGGCTTAAGGGGTAGGGGGAATGGCGACAAGTTCCTGCCCGGTGCAGCAGGCACGTCTCCTCTGTGACTACCCGACCTTCCCAGGTGTCCTTGCATAATAGGTATGAGGCTCTGCAAGTGGAACCGAACGATGACGAGTACGATGGGTCATCTAGCTTGGAGGTGTCGCTGAGGTTAAGTCAGCCTACGCTCTGCGTCAAAACTGCTTCCATAAAGAAAAAAAGACAGGTCATTGTCATGGGAGACTCCCTTTCGAAGGGGACAGAAGGTCCATGCAGACCAGACCCACTTCTTAGGGAAGTCTGCTGTCTCCCTGGGGCCTGAGTAAAAGACATGAAGAGAAAACTTCCTGCCCTGGTACAGCCCTCAGATTATTATCCATTATTGATTTTTCAGATAGGCAGCAATGAAGCTGCAACTAGAAGTCCGAGGGCAATCCAGAGAGACTTCAGGGCCTTGCGACAACTGGTTAAGGGATCAGGAGCACAAGTAATGTTCTCCTCTATCCTTCCAGTTGCAGGGAATTATGAGGGAAGAAACAGAAAGAGCCAGCAGATCAATACCTGGCTCTGAGCCTGGTGTCACCAGCAGAATTTTGGGGGTTTTGATCATGGGTCAGTCTACACGACACCAGGCCTTACAGTGACAGTGTACACCTGTCTCAAAGGGGGAAAAGGATCTTTGCACAGGAGTTAGCAGGGCTCACTGAAAGAGCTTTAAACTAGTTTTGAGGGGGAAAGGGATAAAACCAGGCTTGCTAGAGATAAGCCCGAGGGTGGCAGACCAATGTTTGAGGGACGGTGTGCTAGCAAGGTCCTTGGGTCTGCCATCTCAGTGGAGGTAGGGGCTGGAGATCCATGCAGCAGCACAGACAAAAGGGTTGTGGATATGTTAGAAACCACGGAAGCACCTGAGAATGGTCATGTAGAATTAGGGCTTCTTCCCCCAAAAAGGTGACAGGATCAGTAGCCCAACTGAGGTGCATCTACACCAATGCATGCAGCATGGGCAACAAACGGGAGGAGCTGGAAGGCATTGTGCAGCAGGAAAACTATGATATAGTTGCTATCAGGGGAACGTGGTGGCATGACTCGCACAGCTGGAGTGCTGCAATGGATGGCTATAAACTCTTCAGAAGGGATGGGCAAGGAAGGAGAGGCGGTGGGGTAGCCCTATATGTTAGGGAGTGTTTTGATTGTCTAGAGCTTGATGATGGTGACGATAGGGGTGAGTGTGTATGGGTAAGAATCAGGGGGAAGGCCAACAAGGCAGATATCATGGTGGGAGTCTGTTATAGAGCACCCAACCAGGATGAAGAGGCAGATGAAATATTCTATAAGCAGCTGGGAGAAGTCTCACAATCGCTAGCCCTTGTTCTTGCGGGGGACTTCAACTTACCCGATGTCTGCTGGAAATACAATCCAGCAGAGAGGAAACCTAGAGGAGGTTCCTGGAGTGTGTGAAGGACACACTCCTTCCTGACACAGCTGGTGAGGGAGCCAACTAGGGAAGGCATGCACTGGACCTGTTGTTTGTGAACAGAGCAGGACTTGTGGGTGATGCGACAGTTGGAGGCCGTCTTGGGCATAGCGATCACAAAATGATAGAGTTTTTGATTCTTGGAGAAGTAAGGAGGGGGGTCAGCAGAACTGCTACCTTGAGCTTCCAGAGGGCAGACTCTGGCCTGTGTAGGAGACTGGTTGAGAGAGTCCCTTGGGACGCAGTCCTGAAAGGCAGAGGAGCCCAGGAAGGCTGGACATTCTTCAAGAAGAAAACCTTAAAGGTGCAGGAGCAGGCCATCCCCATGTGCCGAAAGACGAGCCGGCGGGGAAGAAGACCAGCCTGGCTGAACAGAGAGCTTTGGCTGGATCTCAGGAAAAAAAGGAGAGTTTATGACCTTTGGGAGAAGGGGCAGGCAACTCAGGAGGACTACAAGGATGTCATGAGGTTATGCAGGGAGAATATTAGAGGGGCCAAAGCCCAGCTAGAACTTAATCAGCTAAAGCCCAGCTAGAACTTACTGCTGTGAAAGACAATAAAAAATATTTCTATAAATATGTTAGCAACAAAAGGAGGGTTAAGGAGAATCTCCATCCTTCAGTGGACGCAGGGGGAAACATAGTGACAAAGGATGAGGAGAAGGCTAAGGTACTTAATGCCTTCTTTGCCTCAGTCGTTAATAGTAAGACCAGTTGTTCTCCAGGTACCCAGCCCCCTGAGTTGGAAGACAGGGACGGGGAGCAGAATGAAGCCCCCATAATCCAAGGGGAAATGGTTAGTGACCTGCTACACCACTTAGGCACACACAGATCTATGGGGCCAGATGGGATCCACCCAAGGGTACTGAGGGAGCTGGCAGAAGTGCTCACCAAGCCGCTTTCAATCCTTTCTCAACAGTCCTGGCTAACCGGGGAGGTCCCAGTTGACTGGAGGTTAGCATACGTGACGCCCATCTACAAGAAGGGCCAGAAGGAGGATCCAGGGAACTACAGGCCTGTCAGCCTGACCTCGGTGCCGGGGAAGTTATGGAGCAGATCATCTTGAGTGCCATCACGCGGCATGTACAGGACAACCAGGTGATCAGGCCCAGTCAGCATGGGTTTATGAAAGGCAGGTCCTGCTTGACTAACCTGATCTCCTTGTATGACAAGGTGACCCACTTAGTGGATGAGGGAAAGGCTGTGGATGTTGTCTACTTAGACATTAGTAAAGCCTTTGACACCGTTTCCCACAGCATTCTCCTGGAGAAACTGGCTGCCCATGGCTTGGACAGGTGTACGCTTTGCTGGGTAAAAAAATGGCTGGATGGCCAGGCCCAAAGAGTTGTGGTGAATGGAGTTAAACCCAGTTGGCGGATGGTCAGAAGTGGTGTTCCCCAGGGCTCAGTATTGGCGCCAGTTCTGTTTAATGTCTTTATCAATGATCTGGACGAGGGGATTGAGTGCACCCTCAGCAAGTTTGCAGACAACACCAAGTTGGGCGGGAGTGTTGATCTGCTTGAGGGCAGGAAAGCTCTGCAGAGGGACCTGGACAGGCTGGATCGATGGGCCAAGGTCAATTGTATGAGGTTCAACAAGGCCAAATGCCAGGTCCTGCACTTGGGTCACAGCAACCCCATGCAACGCTACAGGCTTGGGGAAGGGTGGCTGGAAAGCTGCCTGCTGGAAAAGGACCTTGTGGGTGTTGGCTGACAGACGGCTGAGTAGGAGCCAGCAGTGTGCCCGGGTGGCCAAGAAGGCCAATGGCATCCTGGCTTGTATCAGAAATAGTGTGGCCAGCAGGACTAGGGCAGTGATTGTCCCCTATACTCGGCACTGGTGAGGCCGCACCTCGAATACAGTGTTCGGTTTTGGGCCCCTCACTCCAAGAGAGACATTGAGGGGCTGGAGCGTGTCCAGAGAAGGGCAACGAAGTTGGGGAAGGGTCTGGAGCACAAGGCTGATGGGGAGTGGCTGAGGGAACTGGGGTTGTGTAGCCTGGAGAAAAGGAGGCTGAGGGGAGACCTCGCTTTCTACAACTACGTGAAAGGAGGTTGTGGTGAGGTGAGTGTTGGTCTCTTCTCCCAAGTAACAAGCAATAGGATGAGAAGAAACGGCCTCAAGTTGCACCAGGGGAGGTTTGGATTGGATATTGGGAAGAATTTCTTCACCGAAAGGGTTGTCCAGCACTGGAAGAGGCTGCCCAGGGAAGTGGTTGAGTCACCATCGCTGGAGGTATTTAAAAGACATGTAGATGTGGTGCTTAGGGACATGGTGTAGTGGTGGGCTTGGCAGTGCTAGGTTAACGGTTGGACATGATGATCTTAAAGGTCTTTTCCAACCTAAACAATTCTATGATTCTATGATTCTAACTTTTCCAGCTCCAACCTACTTATCACTTAGTTTACGTGTGCACCTTGATCTCCCCACCCCAAACAGTCCCAAGGTACCATGTATATTTAGTTCTAGTTTATGGTTCTTTAATCACTCCTGAATGTAGCACCCTATACCTTATCGTCTAACAACCGCTGTCATGGACTATCTAATAAAGATGTGACAAAATGTCATTTTGAAATGGTGATGATCCAAAGGTGTTAGACTCGAGGTGAAGTTGTAACATTGCAGCCCTTCATTCTCTTTCATCACCGTTACTTAGTGCAGCTATAAAAGTGCCGTATGCCACTAAAAAACTGACAAAGAGAATCGAACCATTTTATAACCTGGCTGAGCTTTAGCATGCTCATCTTTTCATGCGACAAATATTTTCATATTGTTTAAATTACCTTCTAAAAATATTTGACATTTTTACTACCTCATTAACTGTGAAGAACTGATATTGTTCCCCCTCCTCAGCCCACCCCTTTTGATTTTTCTGAAAATAGCATGCATATGCGTACGTCCTTTGTCCACGCTGAAGCCTGCGTAGGAGCCACTTGTTTGAATGGTGGTGTCAGTGCAATGAGAGGGAAGGTCGTTTTACAGAAGTGACTTAACAGAGCAATATCCCACATTCATGGCAGGCACGCTGCTCCTGTAATAAATTTAAATCAATTTATTGCACATCACTGACTTCCGCTATTTTATTTTAAATTCTGTAACCAGATCAAGGTCAAGGAAGCAAAAGATGAAAGGAGAAGGGGAAAGGAAGCCAGAAGAGGGGAGAGGCGGGCAGGAAGGGGGAAGCAGGACAAGGAATGGTTCAGAGCAGAGTAGCAGAATAGAGCTCTCACACTTAGAGACTGGAGGGATGAGCATTACTCATTCAGAGGAACAAAGAAGGAAAATGGGTTAGTCTTCTGGGCATATAAGAATTGGGAGTATTGCTTGCTTCGATTTTTCTCCTTGTTTATAGCTATGTCTTGGTACTATTTCTAAATACCAGATATACCGTTGATAGTCCTTGCAAATGCATTATTCTTTTTGTAGCCAGTTGCTGAACAGAAGTACTTCTGGACTTCTGATGTGCCAAGGAATTGCTGCAGCGACTGGGAATTCAGGAGGAAGGGTATCCCAAGGCCACTTTAGAATATGCTGTTATAAGACTTTACTGTAGTGTTTTGGTCTGAGATCAATTAAATATGCTTTTCATTTGATTCGTGCTGGAGAAAAAACAGTCTGGATCTTCAGATGCCTCTTGAGGTCGATGTGTTTTCTTTCACTGAAGGGAGTGTTTTGCTTCTGCTTAAGTTCTTCCTCTGCAGTAGTGTGAAATTTCATTTTAAACCCAAATGGCCCTTATAGTTTCACTCAGACTTTATATATATTGTTAAGTGTTAGTTAATCTGTTCTCTCAAATAGATATTTTTCCTCTGTCTGAAAGGGTTTGCAATATCAGAAGTGAAATCATAGGGAGAAGAAGAAGCCAAGTAAATGTCTGTAGAACAAGGTAGGCTCTGACAGCTGCCATTTAAATATGTGCTAAGACTGGTGAGATTTGTGGTAAGTTGTTCCAAACTTGCAGTGCTCTTTGTATCTGCGAAGCTCCACATGAGCAATTTGCAAGCGTGGTATGTTTTTGCATACGTGTAAGGGAAAGGAGCAGGATGATGTGAAGAAGCTGGCTGACTCCAGGAAATAATCAGATCCAATTAGGTTGTTGATGTTTAACCACCAACGTTACCGAGATGGTATTTCTATATCATGCTAATTGCGTGAGTCGTGGAACACAGAAGACTTTTCATGGAAGCTTGGAGGGGCTTTAAGAAGGTGAAACATGGTGGCTTATGTTTCCTTTACAGTGAAATAATTCAGAAATAGTTGGACCAAACCCAGGAACTGATTTTCCTTGTTCGGAGATGCTCTGCTCTCTGCAAGTAGAGAGCGCCTTGGTGGCTGCAGAAGTTCTGCTGCAGGGGCAGGGGATGTCTAGGCATACTGCACCTGGCTTGGCGCGGCATCTTTCCCCTGTGTATTGCAGAGGGAGTGAAACGTGGATCAGCTTCATCCTCCTCAAATCAGAGGCATTTAGTTTTCAGCTACTGCCGCAGCCTTAAAACTTGCAGACAGTGTGGAGCATACAGTTCCTTCTGCTCCTTCAGGACCTCGCACAAAAACCCTGCATTTGCTCCCACACGTAGGAGAGAACTGGTCCCCAAGAAGGCAGTTTTGTATTTTTCAGAAGAAAGAAATTGCCCTCCTTGTATTATTTATCACATATATAAAATCAATTTGTGTGTATTTGATTTAAACTTAAACTTTCCTTTGAGGTTTATAATCCATTGTGTTTTTGAAGGAATTTTCAATAACTTCTCATCCTAGTCCAAAACTATTTATTAAAAGCAGCTTTAGGCAATCAGTACCTGTGCTACAGCAGGAAAGCAGAGCTATTGGCAACTGTTATTTTATGTTTACTAGCTTGAACTCTGTCCTCTGAAAATTCATGCTGTAGTTTCTCTAAAGCTTTTCTGGTATTAAATACCTTCTCTGGGAGATCTGCTTGCTCCTGCACACTTGTAAGTGGACCCAAGCTAACGTCTTTTCCACTTAAAAGAAACATTCGACAAAGTCTGTCAGGTTTAAGAACCGTGAGCAATAGTTTCGTGAGCCTAGAAAATAAAAATACAGATTTCTTACACAGATGATGGTTTCAAAAAGGCTTTCTTTTTAGTATTACAGACGTTTGTTTTTCTCTAAACTGTGTTAGGACTTTGTTTTGAGTGTGCAGTAGCAGGAACGTGGAAGATGATGTTAGTGATAGATTGCAAATAATTTGGTCTGCGTTTTTGAAAATTACAAGTAGGTAATTGCATTTCTGTCTAGTTAGTCCATTGCAGAGTCTGGATCCTAGAAAAACCTGACCCTAGAGAATCCTGCTGATCATACAGAGTCTTGTAATCATGAAGCCACTTCACTTTTGCTTTCGGAGATGAAAATGACAGTTTTCCTCTTTGTTTTAGGACCCCTGTGATCTCTCGTATGTGGAAGGAACGCTAGCAGAAAGGTGAAAAAATGGGTGTTAAAACATTCACTCATAATTCCCCTGCTCACAGTCAGGAGATGCTGGGAAAGCTCAACATGCTCCGCAACGATGGACATTTTTGTGATATCACCATCCGCGTCCAGGACAAAATCTTCAGGGCGCACAAGGTGGTTTTGGCAGCCTGCAGCGACTTCTTCCGTTCCAAACTCGTTGGCCAAGCGGAAGACGAGAGCAAGAGCGTGTTAGACCTGCACCATGTCACGGTGACTGGTTTTATACCTCTTCTGGAATATGCTTACACAGCAACACTATCTATTAATACAGAAAACATTATTGATGTGTTGGCTGCAGCCAGCTACATGCAGATGTTCAGCGTTGCTAGCACGTGCTCAGAATTCATGAAGTCCAGCATTTTATGGAATACGCCCAACAGCCAGCAAGAGAAGGTGCTGGATGCAGGACAGGAGAACAGCGCAAACTGCAATTTTACTTCTCGAGACGGCAGCCTTTCTCCAGTTTCTTCTGAGTGCAGTGTAGTGGAAAGAACCATTCCTGTTTGCCGAGAGTCGCGAAGAAAGCGCAAAAGCTACATAGTTATGTCTCCCGAGAGCCCCCTTAAGTGTAACACACAAACAAGTTCCCCCCAAGTGCTGAATCCTTCCACTTCGTACCCGGAGTCCAGAAATCAGCCCGTGGACTCATCCTTAGCTTTTCCCTGGACTTTTCCCTTTGGAATTGATCGAAGACTTCAGTCTGAGAAGGTGAAGCAGGCGGAGAACTCTAGGACTTTGGAAATGCCTGGGCCCTCCGAGTCCAACAGAAGAATTGCCGATTACGTGACTTGTGAGAGCACAAAAGCCAGTTCTCCCCTTGTGATTGAAGAAGACGTGCGTGTCAAAGTGGAAAGGTTAAGCGATGAGGAGGTTCACGAGGAAGTATCGCAGCCTGTTAGCGCATCCCAGAGCTCTCTGAGCGATCAACAGACAGTCCCCGGAAGCGAGCAAGTGCAGGAAGATCTCCTGATCAGCCCGCAGTCTTCCTCTATAGGTATGACCGTTTCTGGGGTTAGATATATGTACAAATAGGTATGCGTGCACTTGTGATTTTATTGGAGGAAGTCTGCTTCATGTTTTTTGATGCTTTACTTTTGTGAAACTGCATTTTGTCTCCTGTTTTATGAAATGTTACATATAAACCCCTGATGGGGGGGTGGGACTTGGAGCTCTTTAAGTAACTTTGCAGAGGGCAGCTAAGAAAGGTAAGCCTGTTGATAGACCTCCTTATTCAGAAGAGATTGATAACCCCTTTTTACCTCTGGTTGCTTGACTGGGGAAAATAATTCTGTTTCCAGTAGTGTCAAAAGGCATGATCTCAGCTGAGCTGCAACACCAAATCTGAAAGACTTGTGGCTGTAGCCACAGGGGGATAGAGTGGTACTTTGCATCAGACATAAGATCTTGTATAATCATGACAGAGAGCCTTTGTAAGAAGATTTGCAAAATAAGTGGTGGAACACTGTCATCTTAATGCCCCAGACGAAAACAAAACCACACAGTCATAATATTGAGAATCTTTCCATTTCTGTGGGATTTGGTTCTCAAGTTGCTTCTTCAAATCCTGCCAATTGCTGAGAGAAACCTTTTTTCCATGAAAGACAATTTGAAGCCAATTTCGGGTTCTTCTAGCAGGCTGTTGTTTATTAATAGCTAATACTTAAAGGTTACTGTAACAATCCTTTTTTCCTCTTTGCACAGAATGCATTGAATGGCTTTTAGTAAGTCAGAAGATAGGGGTTTTGCAGTATTTCTAGTTTAATTACCAAATTTTTGCCTAAGTTAGCTATTTTGCTTTCAGCTAAGTGGCTTGACCTGTGCTCGGTAGAGTTTGTTTACTGAAAGGTTTTTAATAAAGCCTGTTTTGTTTGAAGACCGTAAGAATGGGAAATGTACTGGTCTGCTTCATTCAAGTAACGTATACATGAAAGGCTGCTTCAGTTAAATTAATAAATAAACTACAACAAAGTAAATAAAGGTAGCCTAGTAGCCTGCATTATTTGTTTTGTTTGGTCAGCATAACACCGTGCCTTCTCTGAAGAAAGTGAGTGTTAGACCAGTCTGACCATTCCAGGATTGCAATATATAATCAGTGTTGTTAAGCTATTCAGGTAATACTCACTAGAAAGAAATAAAAATATTTTCCATTTCTCCAGTCCTTCAAGACTTTATGTTGTTGATTTTGTTTGTCGGTTTGTTTTAGATCGGTAATGCTTTTTCCAAATGAAAATGTTTTATTTACTGGAGACAAAGCTGTTTAACTTTTCTGAGAAGCAGACTTAATATCAGTTTAACTATAAATCTTTAAATGTAGTTTGCCAAAATAGTGCATAAATTAAAAACTAAAAGAAACAATTTGTTTCTGGGTAGTCTCCAGGAAAAGTGGTCCTTGTTCAAGAAGAGGTTTAGTTTGACGCAGTTTTTAACTCATTATAGTAGGAACTTTGGAAAGGCCTCACCAGGGCCATGTGATAAGAGATGCAAGTTATTTCATCAACATAATTGTACCATCGCAGACAAAATTGAACAAGTAGAAATAATTATTAGAGAAAGTTAAAAATAGCATATCAAGTGAAAGGAGGGAATTTTACCAACTATAAATATCATACCCAAGCAGCTTAAGAGAACAGACTGGGTGTAAATTCTAGATTACAGATGAGTAGCGTACGGTCTACGGATGTTTTCAGAGGACATCTCTTGGAGTTAGAAATATCAGAAACATTGCATGGTCAAAAGTGGCTTGAATGAATTGGGACATGAGAATGTGAGACTAGGACAGGATTGTTGAGAGAGGTGGCACTGAACGCTGTAAAATCCACTTTTCTAAGAGACTCTTAGTGTTAAAAATTACTTTGAAACATACTCCAATAGCCAGGCACCTTACTGAATTCTGTTCTTGCTTTAGCCAGTTTCCTGAAACGATTTCTGTTGACAAGCAACTTTGTACATCCATCTTCAAAAGCTATCTGTTTTGAAGCCACATGATGTTTTCGGGAAAGTTTTCCATTTTCTGTTTCCTATTCTAGGTTTTGTACCACCGAGGTCACGTACCTGGCCATTTGTATGGCATGGGGCAGAGGATCTTAGGCTTTAGTGATTATAATGTTTAAACTTAAATGTCTGTTATTGAGGATATTAGTACAGCATGTTCTTCCTTCAAATGGCTACAAAAGAGTGCTAGCCCCAAACCTTCAAAGTACAAATCTGTTCTTTGTCCTTGAATATGTATGAATTAATATTTAGTGGCCTTCGCGTAACATTATTAACTACCCTCATAATAGTTTTTATTCACATTTTGCTATAAAGAGGAACAGTGCTCTTGTTTTTTAGCACAGTTCACATGTACCTAATATGTGATAAGGCATGCTTTGTAGCTAGAAAGCACTTTTTACCTTCTAAAGCTGTGTTTCCTTATGCAGTAATGTAAGAACAGTAAATAGAAGCAGCAAGATATGTTAAAGTACAGCTTCCTCTTCCCTGAACATATTTTCCTCGTATAATTGCGTATATTTATCTCAATGTTTTATAGTGCATTTATAAAAGCATTCCTGCCTCTCCTTCTGATACTGCAAAAAGCTCTTATTCACTCTTTGGGCAATTTCAAGAATTGTTCATTTGCAATTTATTATACTTGGAAGCACTTTATAATATGGAAGGAGACGTGAAGGAGGGCCTTGATAAATAAGTCATTATGGTTACAACAATAGCTATGTCTGAGAAGATATTTCCATAACTCATTAACGCTGTTTCCATTTGAGAGGTGAAGGCTTAAAATTAAACCTGAGAGCAATTGGGCTTATTTTTCAGTAGACTTTCGGTTAAGTAGTTCATGAGAAAGAAGGATAAATCAAAATGGGATTAAATTTTGTCACTTTATAGATTGCATAGTTGCTGAATTTCCCAAACATAGTTTGTCAGCTTGTAGCAAAATTAAAAATTTTTATTCTACTAGTGTTATTTTGAAACTGCTAGAGATGCAAGTTTCCTCCCATCACTGGCCCCATAACTGGTCACGTTAAGACAATAATCTTTCACTTCGGTAAGGTTTTGTAGAACTCACTGTCCTTTATAGGGACAGTCTTTTTTGGAGACAGTGCTCTCATTCTTTTTGAGCATGTTTTCTGCTTCTCTTCCCTGTCTTTGTTCCTTCTCTTTGGTTTTCCATTTTGGCTGACACTTGTCATCGTAGACCTAATGATACTTGATTTTCCTAGTGAGCTTTAGAGAAGGGTTCCCAAATTCAGATTGCTCATGCACCACTCTCTTAGAAAGCAGAATTATTTTTACCATAGCAGCAAGAGCAGCTCCTAGCACTGTGCTAAGCTTTGCTCGTTCTCAAGACGTAGGTGTAGAGAGAGAAATTTCATTCCCCCATCTGTTCTCCTCTCGCATGGATTCGGCGGTAGAGACCCAAAGGCTGCTTGGCTGTTCAGAAGAGTTCAAGCAGTGCTTAGTATTCAGTCCCAACAGAGGGAAAAGGAGGCAAGATGGAATTACTTCTGCACCACTTCCAAGTGACGTTCATGCATGTGTCATGGTTTGGGAACCCCTGTTTTGGAGAGGAATGGCAGCAACTCTGAGCCTTTTGAAATTTGGCAGAGTTCAGTCATTCATTTTTATCATCTCCCATTGCACCCATAGACATCATCAGAGGAAAAGGAGGAATGCGAGGAGATCCAGTCTGCTCTCTGCACTCAGCTTAAAGACGGAACCTCGCATGGTTTATCTAAATGGTCACACGTAACCAAATCAGAGGATTTTTTTTTATGAAGCGGTATGGTTGGCGGGGGGTGGGTACCAGTTCTTAGAACTGTTTTAGTAGTGTACTGCCAACTTCCCTCTCTGTTATGGTGACATCAGGCCAAAATAACCTTGCTTAATACGCCTAAACAAGGGTTGAACGCCAAACTCCAAGTGGTGATGAGGGAGGCCCGCCTGAGCAACAGCCTCATCAGGTGAATGAAGCTGTAGTTTTGCTTTAGTGCTGCATTTACCTTAGATTCTGTTTCCAAAACCCACTTGAGCTACATTTGCTTGATTGTTGGTGCACTGAACAAAGCTCTGGAATGGTTTTGTGTATACGTTTCTCTTACAAACAGATGTTTGGTCTCTTTTGTGTTGCATTTCTGATTTCTCAGAGGGCTCTTCCTGCCTCAGCATCTCATCAATAAATGAAGGCATTATCAATGAATATATATATATGGAAGATTTGGAACACAAAAGCAATGTAGCATAGCAGGTTTGAACTCTATTGCTCAAGAATTCTTGAAAACTGATGACATAGTCCCTTTAGGTGAAGGTAACATTTCTGTTTTACAGTGTTAGTACTGGATGTGTTTTGAAAACTCTGGCTGTATTTAACATAGATTCTTTCCATTTTCTAGGTGTGCCAAATATTTGCCCTTTATTGAGTTGTCCATTTACTAGATAATCTGTGCAGAGGAGAAGCTGAGTTGGAACACATTGCTTCTGGGTGTTCTAAATGATCTTCCCAAGACAATTCTAGTATCTTATCACCCAGGAAGCAGTGTGTCTCAGAGATTTGGGAAAGCAAGCTTTATGTGTATTTACCTGCCCCCCCATCCTTTTTGAACACTTATTTGCATTAAATTGCCCTTTTTTCTTTGCCTAGGCTCAATAGATGAGGGGGTTACGGAGGGATTACCCACACTCCAAAGTACCTCTGGCACTAACGCTCATGCAGATGATGATGATCGGTATGTACCAATGTAGTGTGCAAACTGTTCTGCAGCAAGTGCAGTGCTGTAATTAACCTACCCAGCTTTAATCCCAGCATGTTTAGTTGTTTGTACATCTACTTCTGTGTGTTCATCAAAGTACAATCAGTGCCTGAAGGATCAGATGCTTTAGAAGAATGTAGGTGATGAAAGTCAGAATTTGCTTACCTGTTGCTTTTCATTTCTTGTCTATTTCCAGGCGACACTGGTGAAGACAGATATTCATGTTTTTGCTTTTTCTTCATCACTGCTCTTTATTAATAAATAATAATAAAAAATATTTACTGTGAAACAGGTGTGGTAGTTGCATGCGTGCTAAAGCTGACGTAAAGCCCCAAAAGCAACAGAATGAAAACACGTACCTAGTCTTGGCTTCACCAGAGTTTGCTATTGCCATAAACCAGAGAGCAGGCAGAGCAGCCTTAAATCTTTTCTCCCAAACTTTCTGCATGTAGCTTCTTACCAAGATGCTGTCTCTCATTTACTGTAAATATTTAGCGGTCTTTTGCTGTGCTGGGATGAGTGCGTTATTAAGGGAATCCCTTATAAGGGAAGGCTGGCAGAGAAGGCCGCACTAAAATGGGTCTGTTTGGTCAAAGATGTATCATAGTTCTGTTAGAGCGAAGTGATGTACCTGCAAGTGGCGTACAAGGGTACACACAACTGGTTTGACTTTTATTTCTTTGCTTTTGTGCTGTGTGTCAAGTATGGCGTATAGCTAGCTATTCCTTTGTAAGCAAAATTTTTAAAGTATCGACAAGCTGGCTTTTGCATAGTATTTTGTTAGACAAGAGGGTCTGAGGAAGAAGTGTGAACCTTTGGGAGTTGTTCCAGAAACTGTGTCAAGTGAAACTCCCTATAGAGATAACTATCAAGAGCTGCATTTTCACAGCTCGTAAAATCTTTCCTGCCATTTCCATCTAAAACCTGTCCCATTGTAGGATTAAATCTGCAGGGAAAATAACTGCCTAGATAAGATTTTTTGTATGTCAGAGAAGATTTTATCTATCAGCTAACAAACCTCAGTATAAAAATAATACCCAGCACTTAGGGTTTGAATTGATAGTAGGAGCACATGTTGCATTAGAACTAATCCAGGTTTTTAATGCTATAATTCTAAAGTCAAGTAGCAGCTACATTTTCAGCAGTGGATTATTTCAGAAATTTCATATAAAATTGCAGAGCAATATATAAAATCCTTTTAACATACTGAAAATTCCCACTAAAATATCTCTTCCATGCAGAGAAGGAAAGAATATTTGCCTTAGTTTATGCCTACGTTTGAAAATAATTAGTCTCAGAGTAACGGAGGCATCAGCAAAATGAACTAGAATTTGCACATTGACAATATATATGACATATATGACATATATGACATATATGACATATATGACATATATGACATAATATGTCATAATATGACATATATGACATAATATGACATATATGACAATAAGGGAACTAATAGTTATGGGAATTTACGAGAATTTTAGACTCCAGAACTAAAATTTTCTACCAAATGATTTATTTTATAAATGCAAATGAAAGTGCCAAGACTGTACGTATTCCGTGAATGTGTAAAATGGTGCTTTCAGGTCCTAAGAAGTTTTCTTTCACATGTGGGCGTGTATATGCCCGTCAGGATGGGACAGTGCATTCTGATACGCTGTGACAGCCCTTCAGGCCCTGGACTTCTGAATTCCCATTTCAAGTACAGGATGGGCACATCAGCAAATAAATATGACCTGTCATTCACTGTGCAGCAATTTGGGCACACAGTTTTGGGTGCATAAAATGAGATAATACCGAATACTGAATAAAATCAAACATTCAGCTCTAGCTGAATCAAATGAAAACAGGATTAGTAAATCATATGGATGGAGAAAATTTCCCTCACTTTTTGTTTGGTATTTTCTTACATGCACCTTTAGTTTAAGTCCAGATTGTACATTGCTTTATTAGTAGAGATTCTCAAAATGTCAAAATCAGTTGTGAGTGGACAATGGAAATGTTTATTGAAAAATATGTATTTGAGTATGTATTTATTATATTTCCATTCATAAAAAAGAGCAAAAGACTGTTCCATCTGAAGGTCTTTCAATATGACATCCTTATCACTGTGGAAAGAATCATAAATGTTTCAAAATTTAGGATATCTTATCTCTTGAGTTTTTGTGTTAAATAATTAACATAATTAATTGATCCTCTTCCATAATCAGTGTTTCATAAACAGCAGGTCACATGTAATCGTTGTCAGCTTAATAGGCACGCAGGAATCTGTTAAGTATTAAAACTACTGTTTCACAGTGAAGTCTGATACATTCTTTCTCTGATATTTTGCATTTGGATTGCAATACACTTTTCTAGCATAGATCTGTAATTCAGCCATGGCTGGTTTAACAGTTAGTCTCTGTATCAGTTCGTGGCTGCATTTAAAAAGGAGTTGCAAAGGCTCAATTATAAAAGATCTCTCTGATCCAACATAATGAGAACCTCCACTTTTCTAAAATGATTGTTATTTACAAATAGAGAACACTTCTAGGCTCACTGAGCATTCTGGAATTCACATTTGTCAGAGTTTAGTTCTACATAGTTAAATACATATATAATCTCTTGTTGAAAAGAAGAAAAAATTGCAAGTAGAATACTTTAGCGTTACAGTGATAACATTTTAAACCTATCCCTTTATCTGGCTGTTACAGAAATTCTCTGAGATGTTAGACGAATCTCAACTGTTAAATGCCACATTTATCACAAATTGCAAGTCATGAAAAATTGAGTATATATGGGAGAAAAGAAGCAGGGGAGAGAAAATATAATTGTGTTTCAAATGTAATTTCTTCATTGTGCTAAGGTCCGCAGTTATGTCACCAACAGGTATTTCAGCCTGCTTGCAGTGTAAGGATGGAAAAAGACACGCCAGTCACTGGTAGCTGGAGAGCCTCGTGATTCCCATTTTATCTGCTTTAACCAGCCTTTCTCATCATGAAGCTTTTATGTAGGAAAAAAACAAACTTCATTTTAGATTTCTGCTAGGGAGATTGTCCCCATAGCATTTCTCCTTTCTGTTTCAATTGCAGAGAAGCTGGCACCAGCACAGGCTTTGAGGATGAGCTAGCCCGAGAAAGCTGAAAACAAAAGGAGAGCTGTGGCTCCTAATTTCTGCCCTAGTTTGAGTGTCTCCCTAGAAAGCTGTAGGAGCACAATGCACTTTTGCCTCTTCACAATCCCCTAACGCAGGAATGAGGGAGGAAGGACCTCAGAAACATGTTACCAGAAGATGAAGTTCTCTATAAAGCGAGTTAAATGTTGTCACAAAAAACCAAAATGTAATTCTTATTTGAGCACACTAGATGTGTCTATCTGTATGTACATCTGTATGTACAGGAGTTCTTGCTGCCCAGCCAGGCATCCCTTTATCACCCCTG
Source organism: Mycteria americana (assembly GCF_035582795.1). NCBI lineage: Eukaryota > Metazoa > Chordata > Aves > Ciconiiformes > Ciconiidae > Mycteria > Mycteria americana. The sequence continues at coordinate 6,524,750 of NC_134383.1, forward strand.
CATTGCAGCTGTCACTTCTGTTGGCACATAGCTGTGAGAATTTTAATTGTGAATTCTCCAGTCAGCTGAGCGCAAGGAAACCTTTTCTGAAGGGATTTGCCCCTTAGCCAGACTGCATGACATTTGTCAAATACCAGATGAGGGGAAGGCTGTCCATCCTGGGCCCAAACCAGTTTGGCTATTTGATTATTAGGTTATTATGGCAGCCAGACTTCTGTGCCTTATGCTTTTTTTGCAATGTTGTTGTTTTTTTATTATTTAGTTTTGGATAACAGACCTGTCTGTTAGTTTATGTTGATGGAGTTTTCATTGGTAAAGCAGAAAGCATGTGGTCATGCCGGCTCCAGAGACAAAACTAGTGTTTCCACATCTGAGCAGAGTAAAATCTGTTCTTTATCTAGTGATCTGCTCACAAAGAGGAACAGGAGTGCCAGAGTTTATGTCAGAAATTTGGTTAGACAAATCAGAACCTATGTTTAAAAACACCCTCATTTATTTCAAGTGCATTCGGTGAGCCATCAGTTGGCTTTTTTAGACCCATAAGTGGCCGTGAACTACATTCTGCCAGGCCCAGGATATGAGCTGGTAATTTCCCTCTTGCAAATATTCCCTTTAGCAAAGATCAACAAGTCTGTCAGCATGTATCTTTTCCACAGCTCTCTAGGACCCTACTGTGTATAAAAAGAAGTGAAGGACAATACAATTTCTTCCTTAGAGCAAATCTTATTCCAGTTCCATGTGAGACCAGAAATCCTTATGGGTTTTAAGACTGATTGATACTAAACTCCTGCTGGAAACTCTCTTATCTTATGTGTATCGAGAGATACCTGGTGCTCTCTCTCTCCAGCTAAATTTTACAACTGGAACTTTTGCTACTGAGACCCATCATTGTGCTCAGAATTCAGATACCCAGTTCTCACAGTTGTATTAACATCCATTTGCAGAGTAGATAAAGACAATTAAGGTACTGGTTTTAAAGAGATGATCCTAGTTCTTGTTCTCCTGTGCTGATCTGGTCTGTGGATTTTTGTATGATGTGTAGGAAAATGTATTTGTGCAAAGTACGTGTTTCGTTTCTATGAACGTTAGAAGTCCACAAATTCAGCCTAACCTCGAAACCAACAATCTGGGCTCGAGATGGAAGCAGACCAGCAAAAGGATTTGTTCAGTAAGAGAGGCTTTCCGACTACGTGCAACAGGAGACATCATTGTACTTTTTTCTCAATACATTTCAGACATTACAGTTTAGTAAAACTAAAATTGCATTGTTCTGGCCATGGAATATTCAGGGTCAGAGCAGTTCCCTGCTGCCAGTGACGTCTGATCTTCCATCAGACTGTGAGCAAGCTGAAATGTCTATTTCAACAAAAAATATAGACCTTAATGCTCAGGAAAGGGAAACCCCAGGTAAGTACAAACTCCTATTGTTATTATGTTTGTACCAGCAGATTTGTTTTTATTTCACTATGCCCTTTAGTGAAGCAAGTTCCTTGCCAGAGGACTTGGATTATAACAGTATCGTTCCCTTAAACAGTTTGCAGCTAGAAGCTATGTAGGAGCAATTAGTCAGTTTTAAATAAATTACTTTGAAAGTTAAATTGTTCCTTTATTATAGTCTGTGTGCTGTTTTTTAAATGCAGCGCTTGAGCTATTCTCATAAAGCGGATTGAATCAGACAAGGAGCAAGTATTGATTAATTAGATTAATATTTTAAACTTAGAAATATGTAATTGTAGATACTAATATTTGTTCATTGAACTTGGATCGAAATGAAAATGAATCGGCTTTAATTTCATTTGTAAATACCACTGAAGCTGCAAAATACTCCGTTGCTTTCCAATTTGCTCAGTTCTTTAAATTCTTCCTCAGGGACTGTTTGCTGATTGTAAATCAGCTTGAGAAAAATGCCCATGCTTGAGAAAAAAATATGCTTGAGAAAATGCCCATGCCTGGAAAATAAAGTCCAGTTTGCAGCTGGTGCTCAGACTTGTTGCCCAAAGAAACAGAAGTCAGAGGTTGTTCTCTGGCTTTGTTCAGATGTGCAAAGTCAGTGACTATAAGACTTCAGATGCAAGTCAGACGCATTGCTGTAGAGGCAGAGATTCCCAGCATAAATACAGATCTCAACAGAAATGCGAAAGGCCAGTCGTCGTCTTCTTCTCATACACAGGTGTTCAAGGTTCACATTTCCACGGGCAAGGCTTCTTATTTTTTCTCTCTAGCTTGCTTGTAAATCAGTGAATTTTTTCTTTGTAGTTTGGAGAACGTTCAGTATCCCTACCAACTCTACATTGCTCCTTCTACCAGCAGCACAGAGAGACCCAGCCCAAATGGTCCAGACAGACCCTTTCAGTGTCCAACCTGCGGGGTCCGGTTCACTCGCATTCAGAACTTAAAACAACACATGCTTATCCACTCAGGTAAGAAACGTTACTGTTTCCAAGAATTACTAATTTATAGACTCACAGAGGTTTGCTCACTGTGCAGCAAATATAATAATGCAACTCTTTTTTAATCACCTGCCAAGTGCTTGAGAACTGATTTCAGAAAGATTGGGTAGAGGTATGTCTCATTGAATGCTTGTTTTGATACATCAAATCTGACTGATAGCTCTGCTCACGGATGATTAGCGTTTGTGTGGACTGAAAAAAATCTGATTGCCTGAAACTCATCAGAATAAGTAATTTTCATGATAAAGATTAGAGATGAAGTGAAGTATCCTTGGCTTTTTTATTATACTAAAGAGGTGATGTAGCTTGAAATTCTTCCTCTTACATGTTGTAATTGTCTGCTGTGTTTTAGAGGAGACTTGCAGATAATATAGAAAATATTATCTATCTTATATCCTTGCATTGAAGAATGTTGTACGCCTTTGGATCTCAGAATTTTTGGAGGGATTGCAGGACAACCGAGTTGGTTTGATAATCTATTTAGCTACTACAGATAGTACAAGTAGCAAAAGGTTTGTGTGAATGCCTCCTCTGAGTCTTGATCCCCAAACTGTTGCATTCATTTTGATTTCTAACCTAAGTATAAACTCCTAACGTCTTCGCTATCAGTGTTTTTCAAGACTTGTCAGCATTATCTGGCAATAGCATTGACATTTTAGTGAATGAAGGGAATATTAAAGGGTTATTGCACTTGAGCGCTAAGCCTCGTGGTTTAGCATCTCCTGGTTTGAGCTTGACTCTTACCTGCACACAGATGCTGTACCGTTTTTGGGCAGAGCAACCGTAATTGTCAAGGTGTAATTTTTTCACTGTCAGCAGTTATTTGTCAAATCCCTTCAAGCAAAATGACTGTACTATGTTTAGGCCAGCAGTAATAATACGTGTTTAATACGTAAAAAAACAAACTTTGTGGGCATATCAGGTGCGAAATTATCCCAAGCCCGTTGCTAACGTCTTTAACTGAGAGCAGATAGACAGGCTTCAGCAAAGCATCTCTGGCCGACCTGTCAACTGCTGGGCAAAGTTGGGAGAGATTTGAATAGCTGTTTGAGAGTAATTAGCATGCAAAAGAAACTCTCAAAACTTGTAAATGTTGAAAGTGTTTTCACATAAGCAAAATGGCTGAAGAGATTTTCCTCAAACTATCAGAGGAAATAGATGCCCTTGGACAGTACGAAAGCATGAAAAGTTTTAGCCCCACGAGACAATATTCTAGTATATTAACTTGTTTTCATATGCTTAACAAGGAGTTTCAGTGTAACCTTAACTACAGCTTTCTCTGTATAAAAGCCCCAATTAAAAGTTCAGCTCCCACTTTGAACATAAGGAAAGCAGAGTGAAAGACTGGTGGAATTAACAGCCTGGACTGGTGCACATTCAGCCTTTTGAAAAAACCTTTTTTATTCCTTGACAGCCCTATTATGAATAGAGCTCCATATTCTGGATTCTTGGCCTCATGTTTGGATTTCCACACTTTCTGGAGTTCACACTTTTTATTAAATCTTAACTTTTGGGTGATTCAGTCTTTTATGTTGTAATAGTTCTGTTTGGGTGTGATTATGTACTCTCAGCCACTGCAACATGTTGCAGAGCTTGTATGGTTTAGGGCTTTGTTAGTGCCTGTAATAAATGAAAAATGAACTAGTAACAGAATTTCTAAATTAATACCAGAAAAAAATGAGAGGCATGAACCTAAACTGTCTGAGAGAGCTGTCTGTCATGCAAAGTTGCTGAAGATTCTTGTATAGAAAGGTTCCCACGCAATATAAAGGCTGCTACTTCACCCTTTATCACCATTCCTGCTGCATTACAGGGGCATCCTTGTGCACACAGTCCCCCTGCCAGAACACTTCTCTGAGGCCAAAGGCGGCCCGAAAAAGACGTTGCAATTAAGGGCAGTCTGATAATTGCATTGTTGGGAACCAGTCTGGCACAAGAATCTCCCGAGATCAAAAGAGTTCAAAGATGACTGCTGCATCGGATACTTTCTGGCTGTGGCTCAGGTTCTTACCCATAGTCTAATCCATGGAGGCTTCTATGTTCATTTTAAACTGTGGGGAAGAAGTCGTGTAAGCGTTATGGACAGGTCACATTGTTATGAAGTCTATTGGCAGTTGGTTCTGAGAAAGCGTAGCTCCGTGGTAATTGTTTCTGCCATTTTCAAGTTAACCGGAGCATTTCTTCCTAAAACAGTGCTTCGCTGTGACTGGCCACAGCTGCTGTCCTTTTGCTGTTAGAAATCTGGAAGGCTTTTGCCAGTGACCTCTCATTACAAAAGGTGAACGTTTTTTTGCTCTCTCTTCCGCAGGCATTAAACCATTTCAGTGTGACCGCTGTGGGAAAAAGTTCACCCGAGCTTACTCGCTAAAGATGCATCGCCTGAAGCACGAAGGTAAACGCTGTTTCCGGTGCCAGATATGTAGTGCCACTTTCACTTCCTTCGGGGAATATAAACACCACATGCGGGTTTCCCGGCATATTATCCGCAAGCCTCGGATTTACGAGTGCAAAACATGTGGCGCCATGTTCACCAACTCTGGAAATTTAATCGTTCACCTGAGGAGCTTGAACCATGAAGCATCAGAGCTAGCAAACTACTTCCAGAGCAGGTGAGGTGCACAGCAAAAACCTAACAGGGAAACTTGCTTTTTTTTTTTTCTTTTTTTTTTCTTTTTTCTTTTTTTTTTTCCTAAATCATCTTTTCCTGCTTTCAGGGCAGCCTGCTGTGCCTCTCATCAGGTTGCCAGCTAATTCCAGTCAAATTCATTCTTGTGCCACTATCTGTTATATCTGATCTGTCTTACAGCATATAAGCTATATAGGAGGGCACTGAAGAATCGAGTGATATGCAGAAGCTGCTTTTGGGCTACTTAATTTCTATTTTCAGTAGTATGTATGGACAAGCGAATGGTGTTAAGCCAAAGCGTTCTACACTGTAGTATCTGTGGGGTTCTGTAAATTATTTGCTATTCAAAATCTCATACATAGCCTGTTCACTTACATAGAGAATAGACTTATTACTTCATTTTAAGTACTTGCTTGATGGTGGGTATTGTGGAAAGATTGCATGACTCCATACCTTCTCTTTTTTCATTTTCTAGGTAACATATTACTAAATGATCAGATTAATAGGGTTCGAAATAGTGAGGGCCAGTTGGACATTTCTTGTTTATCAGGGCACGAAAGACTTGGCATACCTCACAAACGCACTTCGCTAAAGACTACTAAAAGGGTTCTGAGGCATGAGACTAGCACTGTATTCTCATACTGAAATAAATGTTTGTAACCGTTGGCATTTGAGATAGAAAAATACCAAAGTGGATGAGGGAAATTGGAGGAAGATAGATCTCACAGCTCTTAAAACTGTAGAGAGGGTGCAGCTTGGTGTCTGTAAGTCATCTGTCTTCAGCAATGCAAAAGAAATGTATTGTAAACGTTACGGCATGTACAATACCATCCCTTGGGATTGCTAGACATTATGCATTTTCCCCTACAAAACATTTCAGCATTTTGTTCTATTTGGTTATCTCAGAAGTGAAGTAGGATGAAAAAATTGCAAAACAAACCAGGAAAGCCAGTCACTGTTTTTCCCACAGAATATTGTTTAAAAGTACAAGTCCTTCTTATCTGTGGGGTTACACAGTTCTTGTTCGTAGCACTTGTGCCAAAACTAGAGCGAAAACTCTGAAGGGATGATGCCATGGTTGTGGTAAGCACTTTATTGTTGTCGTCAAATTAAAGTCAGATTAAAGTATGTGATTTTAGTTGTCTGTAGGGCTTCCTTGAGTTTGAATTTACAAACACTAGGTTTAGCATAGTTGATTGTGAATTTGGATTTGAAGCAGTGAATGCTGCTGTTAACATTGAAGAAAAGGCCTGCTTTTAAATGGATCATTACAAGGAGGAACCACAGCGTACAAACGTGCATATACGTAATATGTGTATACTTGCCTCAAGTACAAACTTACATGTCTGGTGCTGAAAATTTGCAAAGAAATTTTATTTTTGTTCCGTGCTCACGCTCTGAAAATACTACTGGAGAGTTTGGTAGATTTTCTTTGGATACACTCAGCCATCAGTTGGTAAGAGTAAGTTACAGAACTGTTGTCCAGAAAGGACTGAAACGGGAAGGAAATGCAATTCCGTTCTTTTCACAGTAGTGTGATACGTGTCAACATCGCAAAACACCGCTGCAGTTGGCAACCTCCTTACGCTTTCAGCAGAACCCTTGCTTCCTCGCCTCGTGCTTCTGTTTACAGCCTGTCCACTCTGAGAGGAGTGCTGCTGCTGTTTCTTGGGTGGATCTTATCTCTTATCTTGGTGGTGGAAAAGGCCCACATCTTTGCCAGTGCTGAACTCATTTTTGTTTCTATTTTTAAACGTTGAGTGCTCCCTTTTTTCAATGAGGTTTTCAGTGCCGTATGATGTTCCAGACGTTAACTTTCATTCTCATCAAGGTGCTACAGTCTAAGTAATACAAAGTTGCTGTGTAGGAAATATGGATGCAAAACAATGCAAAATAGATGCCTGTGAATAAATTCTCTGTGTGTTTAAATGAGAACCAGGTTATAGTGCTTAGTGAAGTATGTCGCTGTGATGATCTTAGAGCAATGTGAAATGAATATCTTTGTTCTCTGTGCAATGCAGTATGTAGCTTGTGTGATGTAACTGATACAAAGAAACTGATACCGCTAATGTTTGTGTGAGAAATGACGTTTCTCTTCTGTCCTTTGCCCCTCTTCTAGTGACTTCCTAGTACCGGACTACTTAAACCAGGAACAAGAAGAGACCCTCGGGCAGTATGAGCTAGGGGAGCATGGCTTTGAAAGCAACTCTTCTGTCCAAATGCCTGTCATTTCACAGGTGTCGTCAACTCAGAATTGTGAAAGCACTTTCCCCTTGGGGTCTCTGGGTGGGTTGGCAGAGAAGGAAGAAGATGTGCCAGAGCAGCCAAAGACTAACGCCACTGCTGAGGCAGCCGCAGGTGACCCTCCGAAACCGGAGCTGTCATCTATTACTATTGAATAATTCATGGTTTGGTTTCATTTTTGTTCTTTGGAAAGTGCCTGTGTTTGGTCCTGTACATTTTAATTTAATTTTTTTAAACAAAAGTGGGGAGATTTTCCCTTTTTACTTTGTAAGCTACGCTTTAAACAGAAAACTGCAACAGATGTTACATTATTTTTCATGACTGAATGATCACTTCTGTGAAAATATTTAAGACTGAATGCACAAAAAGATCTTGTCAGAACATCATGGAAGCTGTGATACACTTCTAAAGAAGAACAACTGATTCAGATCACTTTAACTATTTCTTCTTCCACAGTTAGAGCAGCTCATTAAGTTTCTCTTGCTTCTGCAGACCCTCTGGTTAAGGGAAAGAAATCAGAGGAAACCTTTTTCAAATGACAAACAAAAGGATGCATTGGAAATCATTATTGAACAGTTTTGACTAGTTTTGAGTGGATGCTTTAATCTTCTGCATAAAATAATGACACTTCCTATCTCTGTGCCTGCTGTTTTTCAAAGCGCTTACTGTAACCCTTTTCTTGGAAATGGTAAGCATTTTTGAAACTAACAGTCACACACTTTTTAAAAACACATTGTCCCTTTTCATCTCAGATGAATCAGTTTTGACAAATCAAGTGATGTCATGCCAGGTATTCCTACTTCTTATATTCCAGTCCTTTTAGAAACTGCTTGATCAAATAGCCTGTCCAGATTTGCCCATTGAAGGTTAGGCGTGGAAATACTACGGTCAGGAGAAGTCTAATGGTGCATAATGAATTGAGGATGATAGAAAAGTATATAGCCGTGCAAGCCTGACAAATATCTCATGACTGTATCTTTCTGTAGAAGGGCAACCACGTGTGAAAATGAAGGTTTTCCCAAACTGACATTCTTAAATCGTGGCCAGATTGTTTGCAGTTCTGGTCACTTCCCCCTATCATATATACTGTATTTTCACTAATCTCCAAAAGCTAGCTAGAGAGAGTTTACAGATGGGAAAAAATGAGCTCTTTTGTGCATTATTGCACATTTTTTTGTTTATACATACGCCTGTATAGTTTCTGAGATTTTTATTAGTCTGTTTTGGACAAAACAAGCAATTTATTCTCTTCAGAGGCCAACTTTCTAACCCAACAGGGGGTTGTTTACAAAAAGCCTATATAGCGATGATGAATTGTTCCTGTTTCAAAACATTTTAAATCCTTGCCAACTCGGTTTATTAAAGGCCATTACTCCAGCTACGTACGCAGATCAAGTAAGCAATAAGTTGAAAGATTTGCAATTTCTTTTTTCCATATTTAGAAAAAGCTGCAAATTTAGGGTGTGGGATTTTCAGAGCAGTGAGTCTTGTTTTGCCGAGGCTGTTTGGGCTATAGTACTGCTTTGAAACCTAAATTAGGAAATACATTAGGAGGTTTGTGATTTTCTTATTTTTTTATTGCTTCTGAAGTTAACTCAGTGTTTGATGCCAAATGCCTATCGCCTACAGATGACATGCTGAGCGAGTAGGTATTACTTGATCTTAGTATTCCAAAGGCATGATATACTCCCTTAGTTTTGAACCTTGTTTTTTTAAATTGTTGTTTTCTCTCCGGATCTGTTTTACGCAAACATGAGGAGGAAATGAAACCAATAGAGAAAGGTTGCTCCTGAAGAAACAGAAGACACAAAAGCCGTATTATATTGCAAGATCAATTTGTATTCAGTTAGCTTAGGCAGCTCACATACTCTGTAGGTCTGAGTTGTTTCTACTAATAGCCAACTTTGGTAAGGAAAAAAGTTTATTGCCCTTTGGAAAGAGCTTAAAGGGTTTCAGTGACTTCAACAATTTTTCTCTGCTGTGTTTTAGGTAAAAAACACACATTTTAGTTAAATAGAGCGAAAACAGTTGGGATTTAAGTCCTTTCCAAGTTACTGGAATGAAGTTTCTCCACCAGATCCAAAGGGTGTTTTAGAAACATGCTGCGAAGAAGTTCTCTGCTACAATTCAGTCTTGTATGTCTACCTTTGTAAGTCTTCTTAAAAGGGCTTGAAGGAGAAATTCTTTTTTTGGGATGCTGTACTGTGAATCAGTCCAGTGTCTGTTGATGGGCTGAATTTAAAGACTAATTCTCTTCTACTTCTGATTTCTACAACTGAGAAGCTAGTGAGACAAAACAATGCCTTTTGCTGAGTTTTATCCTGAATTATAGGGCTATGACACTGAACTCAAATACATAATTTTCTTTTTTTTTCTGATAAGTGTTATTCCACTTTGCAGGTATATGAGAATCCTTTGAGATTCACATAGGAAAGAGTACTTCACACAGAAACACATTTCCAGACTGTACAGATGTAATAATCAAAGGTGGTCAGGCATAGACGGGCATAATTTTCTGTTAGAACCTGGTAATTTTCACCCATTAGATATTTTGCTAAACAGTTTATCGGTGAGGAGACGTGCAAATATAGAATAGACATATCTGGATATTGGATTTTTAAGACTTAAAATTTTGCATCAGAAGGCAAACTGCTTTCTGAATACCAAAGAGAAGGGGGGAAAAAAAAGTTAAAAAGACTTTGTAGCTCTAATCTGTTCTTCCTTGAAAAGAAATGAGTATCATTAACTGTTAACACCGTGGTACAAGGCAAGTCATGGGTTTCATTGTTCATTGCACTGTGTTACACATTATCTTTTCAACCCTGTAGTCGCTGTGTAACATCTTTAGTTCTCACTTTTCAATCTGATTCAACTTCAGGAACAATAGAGTTCTTAGAGGATTTTTTGTTTGTTTCGTTCTTTTAGGGCTGGATTTACTTGTTAATTTTCCTGTTTGTAATTGTTTCTTGTTAGTATCTCTTTTCTCCATGGAAGTGAACATAGATTAAGTACAAATACCGCTTTATTTCTCCTCCCTAACTTGTCGGAAGTGTTCAGTTCTTTGAAATGCTGGTGTTCTTCACAGAAGAGATGTAAAAACATAGGACATCTTCAAACAGTCTCTGTTGCTAATATGCTTAGATTCCAAATTGAATGAGATAGATATCGAACTAAGCTAGAAGAAACTTGCCTTAAACTACACTTGGGATTAAACCTAAAGCATAAATTTCTTTCCATACGATATCAGAGGGTTTTCTTTTTTTTCTTTTTTCCTTTTTTTTTCCCTGAAAAAAAAACCCCATTATTTGGTATGCATTCATATTTCTGCTTGACAAGGATCACAGAATCACAGAATAGTTGAGATTGGAAGGGACCTCTGCAGGCGATCTAGTCCAACCCCCACGCTCAAAGCCGAGTCAATGAGAACAGGTTGCTCAGTCCAGTCAGGTTTTGAATATCTGCAAAGATGGAGACTCCCCAACTTCTCTGGGAAACCTGTTCCAGTGTTTGACCGCCCTCACTGTAAAAAAGGTTTCAGTATGATTAGATGGGATTTCCTGTATTTCAGTTTGTGCCCGCTGAGAAAGGTCTGGCTCCATCTTCTTTACCCCCTTCTATCCTGTAGTTTTACACATTGATAAGATCCCCCTGAGCCTTTTCCAGACAAAACAGTCCGATCACTCGCAGCCTGTATGGCAGATGCTCTAATCCCTTCATCATCTTTGTGGCCCTTACAAGTTGTTTAGAATTTCTTCCAAATAGCTACATGTATGATCCATTGCAGCAGTTTTCTTTGTCGATGAGTAGTCTCCAAATTCATTCACAAAGTGATTTATGTCTTGCTTTTGCATATCCTTCTCCCATGTGGCACCAATCTTTGCACTCAGTGGAAAATCCTTTCCTCACCCATTTATTTTGCAAGCAGAGTGCCTTCACTACCGCAGAACTAGCAAGGTTCTGCCGTATGCCAGGGACCCGGATTCTCGGAGTCTGTGCAGGGGTCTTTACTCCTTGCGTGTTGTGTAGAGCAGTACGTCTGATAGGAACAATGGGAAAGGAAGGGATAGGTTTTTTCCTGATTTAACGTGGTGTTTTGGGAGAGGGGAAGAAAATTCAGAAGCTTTGTATTTCCCCGCAAAGAGTGGCAGAAAAAGAAGCGATGTTTTAGCTGTGCGGGAGATTTGGCCAAGTTGTAAGGGTTTGTTTTGTTTTTCGATGCAGACACATAGCACAACTCCCCTGGAAATCCACGGGGATGCCTACACATTCAGCAGATTAAGCTCCCCATCAGAACTGCTTGTCACTGTTCTTACACCACATTCAAAAAGATGTGTGTTCCTGATGATTTGCTTGTCTTACTACAGTTTGAGTTCAGTTGTCAGGCTCGCAGATACTATGGTCAAGTCTCTCATACTGAGAGATTAGTAGACTAGGTTATTGAAAATGGTTCTGGGTTCGCATGTATCTTGAGTCTAAAAGGTGTGAATTTAAACTTTTTAAAAAAGTAATAGCTGCCAATGCAGTAAAATATATTTTATAAGACTATGATCCCTATATGTCCCTTACGGGATAAAATTTTATTGTTTTTAAGCTATGGTTTAAAGTTTTTATATGAGGGCTTCAGTCGCTTCTTGGTTGCTGGCTTTCCCCTCCAGCCCCAGGATGTAAGAGCACTGAGACTATTGCCGGTCTCTCTCTGAGACGAACCATGAAGCATTTTGTATGCAAATAGAATGGGAGCTTTGTGCACCCTGCAGGGATGGAGAAAATGCAGATGTAGGAGCACCTGTTGCTCCTACATCCATTGCAACTTCCACACCATCAGAATATGGAAAATAGCTAATTTTCATTCAGATCGATTACGTTCGAGTTTTGCTTACAAGGTGAAACCCGGTTTTGGAGGGTTCTCATCTCCTAGTATGGACATAATAAATTCCATAGCATCTCGATGACAGATAAGAGGGTTCAAGGCTGGACGGTGCCTCAGCCCCATCAGAGGTCCCTAGTAAATAGAGTCGGTTCAAAGTATTTGAGGAAATGTACCATGAAAAAAACAAATGTGAATTTTTTTAATGCAACAGTACTTACTGCTCTGGGTGTTTGTTAACTCAATGTGTGCTATCACAGTAATTCAGTGTCCCACAGGTCTCACCTACGAATCTGGTTGCACTAAAAAAAACCCCAACCAAACCCCGAAACAGTTTCTGGTGCTGCCAGCCTGTGTGGCAACTGTACCTACAGTCTTCCTGAGGGTTGCTGAAGTCCCCAGAGGAGTGATTTTGTTTAACCATTCGTTTAGCTGATGCATGCTTTTGATATTCTGACTTATAGCCCTGGCTACACAAAGTTCTTGGACAGCTTCTTTGCCCTGTTCCTGCAGTGCCTTCACTCTAGGTGCTGCCCTATGGTGAAACCCCGAAGAGGGAAAAAAGTAAGCTGGAGGAAAAAATGTGAATTAAATTCTTGTTGGGCTTCTTTGTGCATTTTAGTAACAGTGAAACCCCCTTAACTGTGCCAGTCTCCGGTCACCAGCCGTATATCCAGTCGTCATCTCATCCACAGTACAGCTTCTCTTGTTGATGCTGGCCACAGCTAGATTACTTGGCATGTTTATTGACTTAACAGAATTGTTTTTTGGTTTTGGTTTTGTTTTTTAATGTATACGATGTTTAAATACACTTCACATTTTATATAATACTATCTGGCTATTAGTATTTTTCAGGAACCATAGTTCTTGGTGGCTATATATATTTTTGTGACTTTTTTTGTAAACTAAGTGCCGTTTCAACGTTACAATCATTTTTAGAGTTATTGTAATCAATGTGAATATCATGTTTTTTCAAATCTGTTCTGAGCCTGTAGTGTTTGCTTTGTGATCATATGTGTAATGTATATATTCTGTATAGTTACATTGTATTGAAATACTAGCTTGTTTGATATAAGAAAAGTATGTATTGGGTACCTTTTTGCTAGCCTGGTTGTTTAATCTTTAAAAAAAAAATGTTCTAAAATACAAAAAAAAAAAAATCTCCAAACTGGTCCCATTATAGGTCAAAATTAAGGGGGGAGAAAAACTAGTTTTGAGTGTCTTTGGATAGAAACATGAAGCTAAGATTTTTCATTAAAATATTAATGTTTTATGGAGTATATCTTTGCTTTGTGTCATTATTTAACTATACCAGAGTTTGTCTTATAGTACGGAAGACTAGCTTTGACCTTGTGTAAGAAGGTGCAACTCTGTTGCTAGAGCTACATTCTCTTACAACTTTTGCTTATAATGAGTCTCAAAATAGTTGAATATGAGGAGAACTCACTGTTGCTGAAGCTGTCATTGGGAGGAAGGTAGTTTAAAACAAAATAAGCGTTAATAAATGATTGGAGAAGTTACATGAGTAAAGAGTATTAAGAATAAAGTACACATTTCTGTTTAATTTTCCATTGTATATTACATTTCCTTTTGTTAATGTTCTCTTTTAGGCTGTATTCTGCAAAAGCGGTGGGGCCATCTTTTGAACGGGGTTTTATTGATGGAAAGCCATCCAAGAATGAGCCTAATCAAATTAGTCAAAGCAGAAGATGTTTAAAAAGGACAGTAGACAGAGTCATCGTGATCGCAGCTGCGAGCTTCAAAATAGTCATGAAACAGCCTAGAGTCATGGGACTTAAAATAGATCTCTGCTCTTTCTGGCAACCCTTGCAATTAAATTAATTTGCCTCCTACAGACCCACCTGTCTGACCGAGCTGGAATAGTGGCTGGATCAACACATAGCTAGGGCACAGGTAGGAAAATGGAAGTTTTGTAACTGCTTGGCTGAAATGATTATAACTCTGTCCGGTAGCCTATATGAATAACAAGCAGGCTGGCATGATTAATACACTAGCAGTCAAATTGTGTTCAGCATCTGACACGGGAGTGGAAACAAAAATGGCAGAGCATTCCATGGTGCAGAGTAAGCAGCCACAATGAACCTTGGATGGGGGGGGTTGAGAGTTTCTAAATTCCAAGTTCTCATTTTCCTGAGGGCCTTGCGTAGGGACAGAAGTATTTTATCAAAAGCATAATTGGAAGAGGGACATATCTGGTGAAGGCTTTGGGGAGAGAAGTAAGTTTGAGATGTAAAGGCTTTGACTCTGTTGGTCTCCCGCAAAAGCAAGAATTGCGCCGCTTTGAGGACAGACAGACCCAGTTAGGAGTATGCAGTGACGCTTCGCAGACCATTACAAATCTAAAGCCTGTATGACTGTATATGAACATATACTATCATAAAGCTAAGGCAAGACTGCTAAAATGCATACCTTTGATGGATATCGAGGTTCAGACTTGTGACTCGAACGGATTTTTCCAAAGCACAACCATATGTTTAAGTTTAGCATGAAACGTCTTTTAGGCGTCCTTAACAAAGCAAGTGTACGCTCTTGAAGTTTTTCTGTGGCTTCCTTATAGCATTTAAGCATTTTATTCCTGACAGTAATGAAGTACTATTTCTTTTGCACAGAGGAGAGTGGCTGAGATGAGATTGAACTCAAAGCTACCGAGAATGTTCTAGAGCAGGGAACAGAGTTCTCCTAGGGCTTTACTGCACCATTCCTACGTATGTGATATCCTGGTGAAAATGAAGCTGCTAAGAGAAACCTGGCTTGGACTACGTATAAAGCGCTTTTCACAAGCTGCTTGTGCATACTGCATCTCCAGAGTACTGAGCGTAACTTTGTCATCAGCATTCTTAGAGCAGAGATCGCTGTGAGACCGTGAGCAAGCAGAGCCGGGGTAAGTGTGTACACGTTAGAGCCTCGGTTACAGCTCAGAGGCATGGCGGTTTTCAGGCATTCTGATTTGGGGGATCTGTTAACGCTTTTTTCAGAGGAGACATGCACTCTTGAATAGCAGATTTACACTTACTGATCGTAGCCCTGATTTTCTTAGTTGCCTTTCACAAATCCTTTAGAAATAGGCCACAGACACGCAGAGTGAAAACCCTGTGTTTGAAAAACCACTCTAAAGGCTTGAGTTAATTGCCTTTGATCATGAGTTGCTTTTGTCTCAGTCACAAGGTCTCCCGGTGAATATTAAAGAGCAACTCGTGGGGCATCTGCTGGTGTATCTCACTTGAACCTTTACCTCTGGTTGTTGAAATTTGAACTCTTCTACCCAAATTTTGAAGTTAATGACCTCAACGTAAGAGGGGTGCTTTGCTCAACTGTATGTTAATTTGTGTGGCTGTGCCGCTATCACTGACTCTTAGACAACCCCCCCATTTTGAATACAAACGATAGGATTTATGTGGGAGTATCTTCGAGAATGCATCTGCTGCATCTGGCTACACTGCATTCCCAGTCTTCCATATGGCTGCATAAAGCTAGATGCTCAGGCCCTGTGTTTTGTAATACTCCCATCATTCAGAAGATAACAGTTTTTTCTCACGAAGTACTGCTTGTTCCCCTGTACGCGCACGCGCGCGCACACACAATCCGTATGTGCTCATTCAGAAGGAATTTTGAACAACGACCATACAAAAACATCAACTGACCAACTCTTTCCTTGCTGCTTCCCTACAGAAGCAGCTGGTATTGCTGTCTTTTTCTTAGTTAATTCTCATGGGCTGAAACAGGTTACTAGCTTAAACCTCCAGCAAGAACTTTGCTTCGCTCTTCTGTTAGCCCTTACAAACTTCTCTTGAGTTTGGAGTGAAAAGGAGAGGCGTGGTTTCCTGCCATCCTGTGCTCATCTCTAAACAAGCTTCTCCTCCACAGGGAGGCAGGACTTATGGGCAAGATACTAATTTGTAAGGAAGCAGATATATTTTGTGGTCTTGAGAGGGGTTTCTTTGGAGGTGGGGGAGTGTTGATGGTACTTCAGTATATTTTTCTCTTTAGTTTTTTCTCCGCCTAGACTGACATTTTCCAGACTACTTCTAAGGAAAAACAATGTCAGCTACAAACACATTGCTGTTAAGTATGAAGGAACATTGAATAAGTAAGGACAGTATTCATTTACGCCAAAACAAAGTACAGTCCTTAATTATTTGTTGGCTTCAAGCATTTATGTCTGCAGTGCAGTATAGCTTTCAAACTACCTTGGGCCCAAGGTAGCTGTGAGTATGCCCCTGGCATTTGTGCCTCTAGAAAGACAGAAAACTAACGGTAAAATGGATCATCTGAATTCTTTGGAGGCAGGGGAGAAGTCTCCCAGGTGGGTACACCTCTGAGTCAAAGGGGAATAACTAGAAGTGTTGGGAGAGGAGCAAGGAAACCATGATGTGTCTGTGGGCTGGTGGAGAAGGTGACTCTCAATTCCAGGGTCATTTTTGTGTGTGTGTAAGTGAAGAAGACATTTTGACACACACACAAGGAGAAATGATCCCTCGGGGTTTGATACTACATCACAGAAGGATAACAGATCCCTGGCTTCAGAAGAGCAAGGTAAATTACAATCCCAGTCCACTTAAGCATTTAAATAGTCTGCCTTTCCAGAAATGTGTTTAAATCGCTCCTTAAGAGCTTACCCATTTTGTGAACTTTACTTCTGCCAGTTGCTTCTCTGACTCGGCACAGTGTATTTTATAGCCTGTGTGTTGATGGGGTGCACAGAACTGTTTTTGGAGAGTTTATGTCCATAAACAGACCCTTGCACTGTGTAAAACAAAACTGGAGAGAAAAGACACCAAAGCACAGGACTAATAGGCAACAGAGCTCAGAAAACCAAAACATCTCTCCAGGGTAGGACTTCATCTTCCCGCAATTTAAACGAGAAAAATAACAAAAATCCTAATAAAACCTTTTATATAACTTCAGTGTTGCAGTGATCAGTTTCAGGGTTGACGTGACAGCAATTATAAACAACAGTTATGCAACTGCCTCCTTGATTGAATTGAAATTAATACAGAGAAAGAAAGAGCCAAACAAAAAGAAATGGCTTTGGGTTGACTTGTTATGTTTTAAATAAATAAAAAAATGCTCGGGTCAGCCTCTTTTTCAAAAGTGAGCGCAAGCCCAGGGTGAAAAATCTCCTTGAAGAACAGACAAAGTGAATTGCTCTTAAAAATTCTATTTGTGTTAGAATTTTGTTTGTCTTCTAAAGGCTTACAGCTCCTTTTTTTTTTTTTTAATCTGACAGTGAGGTAATTCAATATTTTAATTTTGCTCAAGTTCCTTTTACTTTAAAACTCTTTTAAAAACTGTTTAACACATTGTATCATTGGGTATTGTGATTCCTGTGTCACTGATTCACGCCGTCTGAGGAGAAGGCCCACGTACGCGTGTGTGCGTAACACGTTATTTCCTCCGCTCGCCATCTGGCAGGCGTTGAGATGTTTTTGAGTGGAAATGAAGGCAACGGGGCTGCTGCGCGTTGCACGGGCAGCGTCTGGTATCTCAGAGAGGAATGCTGCCTTAGAGTGAATACCATTTGGTAGCGCTTGAATTCATGTAAAGAAAACTCAGGGAAATTCTTAGTCTAGCCGGCTGGACTGGCAAAGCCTGAGTCCTGCCTGTATTGTACAGGAGTTTTGCCCAACTCATTCTCTGTGATCTGTCTGATAGAGGCGCGATGCAATTACTGTTCAGTACCATTAATGGTTTTGTGCGGACGTGAGCTAACCTCCTGGAATGAATTTGCCGTGTGAGGTAGGTGTGTAAAACAATGCCAGGGTGGATCTCTTATCAAAGAAATCCTGTGGCTTTTCTGTTTCTCCAGGATTTCTCCTGTTGAGACAGGGAATAACGCATCCAGGAAGAAATGGGGGACAGGAGTTAAACCTGTTGTTTCTTTGCTCCTCCTCACCTTTTCCACCCTGAGCAGTAGGAGGCAGAGGAGCCTTGAGCTTGTTGCTTCCACTGGTAGAGGAGGAAGCAGATTTTGGAGGCTCCTACACAGATGGGTTCGCTACACATCCCACTGACATGTGTGCTAGTGTGAGTCATCCAGGGAATTCACCACCCTGTACGCAACAGGTTCAGCGAGCAAAGTGCCAAAGAAAACCTGCAGAATATGGCACGCTCGCTATTCGCACAGGCATGCTCAGCTGTGATGAGCCTTTGTGCTGGATTCCCTGCCAGGTTTGCCACAAGTGGGCATTGGACAGGTGGCTTCATCCCCGGTAACCTTGTTGTTGAGGAAAAAAGCTGATCTCAAAGCCACCTACCTTAGCTGTTGAGTTTGCAAAGGCCACTTCTTTACACTTCTCTTTGCTGGGCCAGTAACTTAGTGTTGCATATTACCCTTGGCGTGCTGTTAGGTGACAAGGAGAGTGCGGTCTGTGTAGCCATCTCATTGTCCTTGTTTGCCTTTCCTGTTTTCTTCCTTCGGTCTGTTGCTGTGGATTCTAAGGGAGCAAGGAAAAAGTGAAAGTTCGCATGGCCTTTGACATCTCTCCAAGCCAGAAATAAAGCACTGGGAGGTTAAATTTTATGTTTTGCTTAACCTTCGCCTCTGGAGACATGAGAAGAATTATAGGAGCTTGATCTATAGTGTAGCTAGGCAGCTGTGATCGGTGCTTTATTAAAGTCTATAGCAATCAAGCTAACACAAACCAGAACCTTTCCTTGTAGCTTTATGTAACCCTTTAAAAAGTGATGGATGTTTTGCAGCAGGACTGGGGGGAATCAGTAGGTTAGGCCAAACTGCACAACATGATAACCAGAACAATTAATAGCACTTAACGTGAAATAGCAAGCTCTTGGCTCCTCGAATATTATATAGTTTATAATCCAGGACAGATTGCCTTTAAAGTATGGCTCTCATCAAAAGAGTGGCTATGGAGCCCTTGGTACAATAAAGCTGTTCCATGGAGATGATCCTTTTTGCTGCCTGTGATGTCTTAAGTAGGTTTTCTGCTACTGGTTTTGCCCCTCTTTGTCTCGGCGCTATAGGAGCAACGCAGCTTTGGGGGAGGGAACTGGATTATTTTCTTTCAAGAACTGGCAGCTGAACTGTTAGCTGAACTCTGGTGGCACCGGTGCCTTTTCCCCATCAGTTGCCATTTGTGCAAATTCACTGAATCAGCTGCAGAGCTGTAACTGGGCACGATCTGTTTTTGTCTTTATTGCTAGTGATGATGCCAGAAAGCCTGCAGCTTGAATTCCCATCTCAAAGTGGGTTTGCAGGACCCGTGTTCTGAAAAAGCCTTTCTTTTGTTTGCTGTCCAACCCAGAGACTCTGAGCTGGATGCTGGGAGAGACAAAGAATCTAACAGCGCAGAATGCAACTTGCTTGACGTACCAGGGCACATTTTCCTCTCCTTCAGCACCTTGGCTGTTTTGATCCCTTAATTAACCTGAGACATTCCATTTTCGAGGTACCTGCTAGTAGACCAGGCAGCTACTTATCTGTCTTCTCTCCTAAAGCCAGAGAAGGAGGAATCAAACCTCAGCAGGAAGAGGGAAGAATCGAACCATAGCAGGAGGAATCAAAGAGAAAGAGATTCCTGCTGAACGAACGTCACTCTTACCAGGATATAAAAAAACCAGGCTCCTGGATCTCCTTGACATCTCAATCTATGCAGGGGCTATAGGTGTAAGTCTACACTCCACCTCCTCGTGCTGTAACTTAGTGTTTTATGCAATGCTGTGTGCTGTTACGGCTTTCTCTTACGCAGGGTGCAGCCACATCACTTCAGGGTTTCTTGTGTTGTGAGATTGGCGCAGAAGTGTTCTAGTGCACTCAGAGACTGAGGTCCTCATGCCTGTAATATTTTTATACAACTGCATAAAACTCATTACTGTGGTGGTTTTTTTTTTATCAGGGGTGTCAAGTACGTCCTCTTTTCTCATTAAAGCTAACTTTATTCCTAAACTCCTGAAGGGAGACAGGGGGAATGAAGAAGTGGAGTTTTGATTTTCTAAAAGTGTCTTGGAAAGAAAATTACTGGATTATTGTAATTATCCCCAAAGCAAGAATATAAAACCCACAAAATTGGAAACTAATTTTCACTGCAACTTTTTAATTTAGAAAGTAACTTTCATTCTGACTTGGTGGTTCATTTTGAAAAGACAGACTTTTTTTTTTTTGACAAAATACCTCTATGTTTTTGAAATTGCCTCCTGAAAATGTCTCCGATTTTTTTTCCATGATATACCGTGCTATGAAAGGTTTCCTGCCTGACTTGGAAAACAAGGTAATTTCAGATCATTAACATTTTTCACAAAGAGGACACAGTTCCCTCCAGGACTCTGGCTTAGCCTTTTGGCAGACTCAAGAAGCCAGCACTCCCTCACTTGCGTTCAAGTCATGTTTGGTAGTTTGGCTTTGGGGCAGAGGGGGTTTTGTCACGGCTTTGAAGACTAGAAAACAAACCCTTAATTCCCCTTGTGAAAACCGAAAGGAACTGCGCTGGAAGATGGCAGCCCACCATAAAAGTGCATCGAGAAGGGCGGGTATTTGCAGCCCTCTCTCAATTAAGCCATGTGTAGTTCCATTGCCATAACCATGGAGCAAAACGCTTGCCCTCGATATTCTATTTATAGAAAACAAATATAATACCATTAGAGCAGGAGAGAGGCTGGACTTAGCAAATTGCATTAGCATATTGGCAGAGCTTAGATTCCTGTCCTGGAAGAGTGTCCATAACAAAACAATCTTACTCCTAGGTCCAGCAGCACTGAGTGAGAAAAAACAGATTTTGCAAAGTAAAACCAGTTCCGCTGTTACCTTTCCAGCCCACTGTCCTCAAACAAAGCAGTTACATCTCTGCGTAACCTTGCGGTGAATGAACTTCAAGTCTCTTAGCCAAGTCCGAATTTAGCTTGTGTTTTATCTCCAGAGGTGTTTCATTAGCTCAATTACAAGTGACATGTTCCACTATGCACTGCTGACTGAAAAAACTCAGCCAACCTAAACCCCTCTCCAAATAGAATCCGATTAACCTCTTACTCGCCCTTCCTTTAATCCCCCATGCCTCGTGACTTGTTCACAGCCACACCTTTTAAAGAAGACCAAAGTAAACTACCTGAGATAACTATGCACTTAACAACTGAGGTGTTTGTACTTGATTTTTTAGTTCGGTTGGGCTTGGGTGTATGTTGTTACTGTTCAAAAAGTAAGAGCCTGTGTTTTTTGTGATGGCGTCCAGTGACGGTTCTCTGTTGCACAAGCCACCACCATTTGGGCAAGCCCCTCACTGTCCCCATCTGTAAAAGACAGGCAGCGATCCTCAGTAACATGTAGAAAAGTTGTTGAACGCCTTAGATGCAGGCCTCTGTGTAACTGCAGAGACCACCCCGGGACATAACTGTTGTTGCGAACGTGCTTGCTAACGATTCGGTTTGCTTCTATGAACTTCGGATCCTGGTTAAACATTGTTTTGAAGGTGATTAAGGTGCCTGGGTGTTACATCGGCTTCCTGCTCGGGGCTGAGTTTTGCCCTAGATCCATTAATGTTTTGGCAGCAGTGCTTCCTCACTGGTGTTGTCAAGACAGTTAGATGCTGAAGTCATCAGTAAGGCATATAACCCTAAATGGATGGGTTGGATCAGTGACCTACTTTAACATACGAGTCTTGCACAAGCCTGACCTTCTCCCCACGATCCACCCTGAGACCTCAGCAGCACAAGCCATTTCAAAGCATCCCGTGCGCTGTTCTGGTCGTGTGTTGAAGTCTTACTAGCGAGGCAGCGAGGGGGCCAGGAGCTGTGATTTGGAAACCCTGAGTGCTT
Organism: Mycteria americana; assembly: GCF_035582795.1. Lineage (NCBI taxonomy): Eukaryota > Metazoa > Chordata > Aves > Ciconiiformes > Ciconiidae > Mycteria > Mycteria americana. The sequence continues at coordinate 6,546,720 of NC_134383.1, forward strand.
GATTTGGCTACAGCCTTGCTTTGCAAATCCACACAAACATCTCATTTTCTCAATTTTTTTCCATTGTATCCACAGTCCATGTCCTGAAGAACTTGTACTCCCTGTGAATTAGTGGTAGGATTATCACTGGAATTTTGTCTGCTTGCATGCTCAAATAAGCTCTCAATCTGGGTTGAGATTTAGGCTGCAGCAGTTGTTGGGGTTTTTTTTTTTAGCAGACAGTTATTTTTTAAAATAGTTCTGTTTTCGTCTTACAAGCGTTTTCCTCCAAACGTGACTACAACAAATAAGCAGTAAAACTCAGAGAGTGGCATAGATGTGCTGTTGAGGACAAACCAGCCCTGGGGACTGATCAGAACAGGTTACAGCAGAGGTATGGGGTTACACCCCATAAACTGAGGAATACAGTAAAAAACATACAGAAAAACTCAATCTCTTCCAATAAGGATGCTCTGTGCATTTTGTGGGTCTTGGATCAGCATGATCCAACTCTCCGCATTCCAGCCAAGGCTAGTTTTGGAAGTGTTGCTCCAAACGGCACCATAAAATTTCGTATCTTTGTTGGGTTTCACTTTTTATTCTTGTAGGTTTGAACAGCCCCACAAGCACGTTTCCTAAAAACCTGGTGCGCGGACTGACACTGGGAGTGCCGTATTACTGTCCAAAATGAGTTAGTGTGTTATGTGGGACAGACTAGAAAAACAGGCATCTGTCTTGGGAAGGCTGACAGGTTCTGGATGGGAGTTGGGATGAGTGCCGACCTGGTGTTTTGGTGGGGCAACACGGGCAGATCGTCCAGACTGGTGCGTGCCTGTATTTATATACGTGCGTGCATTTGTACAGCTTGCTGAGTGATAAAACAGGATGAATGCCCTGTAACGTGGGAAGGCAGCGATGAGGCTGTACTTAACTGCAAAGTCAATACAGAGAGAACTAGTCTGGTCAGGTTTTCCTCAGACAATTATCTGTTTATTCTCTTCGTATAACATCTCTCTCAATCCTTTTTTGGCTTTTCTGCTTTTAATTCTCCTTTCCTCCCCTAAGCTGAGCATCCATCCTTCCTATCTTTTGCTGTCTAAAGCCCATGCTCGCCAGTGGTCCCAGCAGCCTCCAGACAAGGCGCACGCCTCCCCTCTTCCCTCGTCACGGCAAACGGCAGCCTTCTCCTCCCTTCGCCGCACTCCCGGGCACCTCAGGGCTGTTGGCCGCCAGCTGAGCTTATGCAGTTTCTCTGCTCTGGGCCCAGCTAATGTGTCTGGGTTTTACGTGGCAGTGGGCCCAATCCCAGCCCTGATCTAAGCCTGCCTAGAGGTGCTCTCCCCATCTCCCGAACCAGGCTGAGACGTTCACAGGTGTCTGTCCGGTTCAAAGCATGGGTGAACCACTTCCCTCGGTGCTTTGGGCTGTTTGAAGTCTGCACAGCATTTCTGTGGCTTTAGCCTATTTCTTCATTTCACGTTCTCTGTTCTTAGAGATGTTTTGTTTCTGCCTATCCCCTTAAGAGGTCAAGTGCTTCCACAGGGAGGTTAGCCTGTAGTTTTCCATGCACTCAGACTACTCCATGCACGAGTGAATTTGTTCTGTGATAATACAGCCGAGCAGGCTAAACCACAAGTAAATCAGACTGGGTTTTTTTCCCACTTTTAATAACAGTTTACTATTCTGTAAGTGCATGTAAAGCACATGCCCTATTCCCCCAGCCAAGGAGCTTGACAGCTTGTCAGCAAGAACTACCACAGGTCTAGAGTGACTGATTTATACAAGTAAAAGCACACATGCCAAGACCTGGCAGCAGCTTGCTCCTTCTTTTTCTTTTTTTTTTTTTTTTTGTAACAACTTGGCAACCTTCTCTCTTCTCCTTCATCCAAACTTTTGCCTTTTATAGTCTTTGAATAACGCCTTTTCTTTTTTTTTTTTTAATATATGTAGCAGTTTTCCCTCCCTTCTCTTTCAGCCATTTGCTCTCCTTATCTGAATTGGCCATGGGGCAGGAGATCTTGGCTTCACAACAAGCAGTTCTTGACTGAGTACGCACAATCACGAACCTGATTGCACACGGACTCGTGTGTTTGTGCATGGGAGTGGGTGCATCAGGGCTTCGTAACTCTTTCTTACCTGTGCTCTGATATTCCCATGCTCGTGTGTTGCACATGCTTGTGCTAAAACTCACCTTCCTTCGTAGGAGTATACGCACGTACATGAGCTCACACTGGTGCAATCGAGTGTTTATTAACATTGATTCTCATGTTCTCGGTGTGGAACACTCGTTTAAGGAATTACACGAATTTTTCTGCATATCCAAGCGGGAATTCTTACACGCATGCACACACAACATATGTAAACCACCCTGCATAATCATATGGCCTCCAACGTAGATTCAAACTTGATTATGTATGAAGGTTTATCGATTTGCTCTTTCTCCCTCAAGCCTGTATTCAGGTATAGGCTCATACACAGCTGCGTAGCCATGCGGTTTCTCAGACACAAGCATTCTTAGGCACAGACAGTCTCTCACACATAAGCTTATAGATTTATGATTTGTTGTGAGAGTGGAAAACAGCTGCTGCAGGCTAATCAAATACAGCAGAAGATTTAATGCAAAATATTGAAAAACACTGTCTGGTAGGAGGGTGAAATTCTTAAAAACATGCTGGTCTCATGGCGCTAGGCCAGTGCAAGAAGATTTGCACCTGGCCATGATAAACGTCAGCAACGGGTCTGGAGGAGGCTGCTTCACCCTTAGAGGGCTGCCAGATACACGGGCTAAAATTCACATTGGGTTTGGCCCTGCGAATAAGCTACGTAAGTTTGAGGCTGTGGTTTTTCAGGGGCACACAAGCAGAGCTCCTTAGCGTGGACTGGTAGGAAAGAAGAGTAGTCCAACTCGAGCACGAGCTTTGCAGCACATTGGCGGAGCAGGTTGAAGGTCTCACTACTGGCTCGCTTCTGCCCGTCTCTGTGGACAAATGGAAAGCCTGTTTCTCCAGGGCTGTCAGTTCAGCACCTTTCACCAGTTCTGCTAAGGCTGCAAAGGCTTGGAAATAATTAACTGCAAAGGAAAGAATTTCATCTCAGGTTTCTGCTGACTGATGACACAGGCAATTTATGATGCCACAAGAAGCTCAGGCTGGGATTATTTCTATGTAACTCCCAACGCTGCTGCTTGGCAGCTTAGTGACTGTGTTGGAAGGGACTGAACTAGATTAATACCTTGTGGATTTGAACTATAAACTTCCACGGGTTTGGAGTTCGGGGGCTCGGCTTAGCTGAGTACAGACTAGAGCTGCGGCACTTGCAACGTCCTCATCTCCCTTTCCCGGTGCCGGTAGGTGGAACTTCTCAGCACAGCTCTCCCCTTTCTCACCCGGCTGGTATGATCTCACTCTTCCATCTCCAAAGGGGAGGCCGCAAAGGGCTGGGCTGTGAAAATAGCGCGGGATCAGTCTTCAAAATGTCCTTCCCGTGAAACCTTGGCTTGGCAGCCTCAGCGGGTCTGTGCTGCCGCTCACTCTCTGGAAAAGGAAGCGAGCGGCTCCTGCTTCATTGGGTGCTAGACACAGAAAATGTGATAACTGAGCAGGGCGCTCAGATGTCGCGGCTAAAGGACAGGTATATTTTGTTCCCGTCTGCTCTTGGTCTGCAATGGGAGATGAGAGGCTCCTGTTCCAGTAGTGATTTCGGCTGCAAAAAGAGATCGCTCTTTTGCAGTTGATGGTTGTGGGTTTAGTCCCTGTTATTTACCTGCAAACACATATCAGTCTTTCTGATTGGAGACTCCACAGGCTGAACCAGCAAGTCAGTTCTCCGTGCACCCCGCCATGAGCTGAGAGATAAGGTTTTCTAAAGAGAAAGGCCATGGGGCAGTTGGGCAAAGCCCGCTGACTTTGCACATGCCTGTCTGCACAATCTTCAGCCGGCAGCTTACCCCCAGTTATTCCTGGTCTATCCTATCCACATGTGCTGTGAATACCTCCCTATCTTTGCTCTCCGTTTGGAGATCGTCAGGTGAACAGTGCTGTTCAATCTGTTCTTTGCAGTGTGACACCAACCGCACATCTACGTGTTGGTGAACCACCAGCTCTTTGGCTCATGGCTGATGGGCTCCACTCTCCCAAGGAGCCCATATTCCCTTTCTTTGTGGGTAGACAGCCCTGGGTGGCATAAAGTACACATTGAAACGCGCCGTCCCGGGATATGAGAAGCATCTGTTCCCTCCAGATGTTCAGTCATCTCATTGTTTGTTGGATTTGAGGACAGGAACCCCCTTCAGTTATGTGAGGCACTCACTGTTCTCAGATGTCCGGGAGAGTGTGTGGGGTGGGGGGAGAATTGGCTTTGTGTGACGCCAGCAAGGAATAGAGGCAGAGGTTTCGTGCTTTTTGGAAAACACTTGAAAGGCCTTTGAGTTCTGGCTAATCTCCATTGTTCGTGTGTTTTCCGGCAGCAGAATGAGCGAGGAAGAGTGGAAAGAGGCAAGAGTGCAGAGCTGAGAATCAGAACTGGAAGCCTTTCCCGTGCTCAGGCGAGCTTGGCAGAATCCATCGTGGCAAATGGAGTTGGATGCAGCAGAATCCAGGCTTAAGCTTGGCTCAGATCTTAGACCCAGCAGAGCCTCCTTGGATCTGCAGGAGCTTTGTAAGTAGATGAGTGCATTTCAGCCAGCCTCACTGAACCAGACACAAGTGCAGCTGTTGAATTCAGCTGTGGAGCAGGGCAGAGGGTAGCGTTGCCCAAATCTGAGGCCTTTTTGCCCACAGCCATTTTATGTCTTTGATTTTTCTACAGACTTCTTTTCTTCTTCCGCTGTAGACCGTACAAGACTTAGAACTACACATGCAGTGCAAGCTTCGACCCATTAATATAGGTAAGCCGAGGCACAAAGCTGCAAAATGACGTGCGCAGTGTTGCCAGTAAATGTTTAGCAGAGCTGTGTATTGTACCTGAAATGCACTGAATACCTCGTTAAACCTTTAATCCCCTCCTCTCCCAGCACCCTGCATTGTAGCACTGTATGGGCCATTTGCAGAGTGCAATTTTGGTCTGTCTGCATCCTTATATCCTAGCTGACAGGTGAGTAGTTGGAGATACAGGGTTCCCACCTGAGTTTCCTTTCTGATGGAGACATTTCTAAGTGCAGCAATACCTAAAACAGGCATGACTTGAGGAATAGAGGTAGTGTGGCTCTTGATTTTTTTGTATGGGTTCAACCAGGTACAGACTAGAGCAAGGCCAGAGTAGAAACCTGACATCGGCTAGAGCAGTGCCAGGAAGAGCTGTCCCTTCAGTATATCCTTCCCACTTCTATCCACTGAGGGAAAACACTGTGCAGCCCCCAAACTTTCCCACTCAATACTTGTTCCCTTTCCTCTGCGCCAGCAGAAAAGCTTTGTTAAAAAAAGAGTAATTTTCAATACAAGATTTTAAATGTTTTGTTCCTGACGGTGAGTCAATGATTTTTCCAGGCCCTCCCCCACAATAAACAAGTGCAGGCTGAGTGTGGTCCAGAGGAAAATGTGAGTTACACATGTCCTGGCCACATGCTTCTCTGGTACCAATGATAACCATATGGTGGCTTTCAGACCCCAGCTCTCCGACGAGGGGAAGTGTTACCAAGAATCAGCGTAAGCTCCTGCAGAGTAGGTACGTAACCCAGCCTTGCCTGTAGCTACTTGCATGGGCCCAGCAAACACCTTCACAACCTAGTATGGTTGTAGTGCCTTGTTTTGTGGTTCAGCTTCACCTCGTCACTGAGCCCACAGCTCCTCTTGCATTTCTCTGCTCCAGCACTTTGCCATCGCCCATCGCCGCTCCTTTCCGTGTGAACGCAGAAACTTATTTTCTGTTCTGGGAAAGAAAATCAGAGGGGTTGGGGAAGGGCAGAGATGGGCCTTGGGCTAGTTTCAAGGTTCAGAGGCAAACCGAGTACAATAGGTACGTTATAATTTTGGCATCTCACTCATTTAGGATGCAAATACTACCATCACTAGCTGGAACAGTCCATAAATTGCTTGTCAAATTTGAGGACTGTCATAGAAGCAACCCTGTCCCAAACCCAGTGCAGGAACCACAGCATGCAGCAGGCTCCCAGAGCATGTAGTACCACCACGCCATTGCATGATACTGCTTGCATACCATGCGTGCAGAGCTCTCAGCTCCCCGTAAGTTAGCATCATCATCACCGTTTTCTGCAGAGTAATAGGAAAGCGGAAGCCCAGATATCCCAGAAGACGTTATTCCCATCACGATCTAAATACCTTGGAAGACTGGGTCATGGAAGAAGGTCCTCTCACTTTGAGGCTGGTGTCTTAGTTTCCCTTTCTCCGAGCTTGCCCTGGTGATTACTCACACAGTGTGCAAGATTTCCCCATGCGTGGTTTCCCACTCCTCTTTGAAAACAGCTAGTCCCTGCTGCCACTCCATATCTCACTTACCCTTGTTTCTACTTCCTTATTTTGAGCTACTAGGGGAGCAAACAGGAGGAGGCTCATTGATTATTTTTAGCTTAAAATCTCAGCTAGGTAACCTTTATTAAAGCTAAGCTAAATACACAGCAAACATAGGCTTTACTCAGGCAGCAGTTCACAGGAACTTGGCAGAGGCCTGCCTGCGTTTCAGAATCCTTGTCCTTTTTCTAGATGAAAGCCCTGCAGAAGGATTTGTTTTTCAGACAGAAGGCAAGCCAAGTTGGTGATTTCATCCCAAGGCAGGCTGTGTCAAGCTGGTCCTATTCAAACACGCAGGAAATCAACCTTGGAGCTTGTTCAGAAATGAGGATGGAGAGTGGGGGTAGAGAGGGGGGCCCTGAGGAGGACAAGATCTTGGATTCCGAAACTGAGCTCGGAACAAGCAGGGGAGATACCTGCTGTCCCTGTAGTGCTGTAGGGACCCGTCCCTCACCCTTTGAAGGATTAACTGGCAAGGTTTCATGTAGCATTTCTTAATTTCCAGCTCTTCCAAGAAGCTACCCCACCTCTGTCCTCGTGGAGCCCCACGAGGGACATGCGCAGCATCGCTCTGATAAGAGGTCAGGTGGCTACCACAGGCGAAGGCAAATTTTCCCAGAGTCCCCTCATTCCAGTACATTTTTTTCTGTTTAAAGCAATCATTGTCTAATTAAAGCAGTTGCTTTCCCAGCGTAAATGTGGATTACTGAGGAGAGAAAGAGAGCTTGCTCTGAATAAGGGAATGGGGAGAAGGGAGAGGGAAGTGGAAAAGAGGCTCTTGTGAAGTCATTCTTTACAAGCTGTTATAATGATCTCCACTTAAACATTTGTAGAGCAGCTATATAACACCGCTGGTAGAGGGGAGGCCACGGATGGCAGAATTCGGAACATTTGTTCTTGGGTCTGCTACAAAATCTCTTGAGATCTTCGGACAGTCCCTTCCCAAGCAGCAAGGGAAGCACAGTGGAGAAAAACTTGGCATAATTTATCCGCTGCATTTCTGCAGCTGCAAACTTGCCTGTTGATTGGCAAAGATATCACTCCAAGAACCTCCATCGCTGTGCAGCATTTCAAATACAGCTAATCACGTGGGAAATTAGTGAGAGAAACCTGCTTGGGATGTATGTGTGAGTGTGTATAATTCTTCATCCCTAAATAACATCTGTAGGGGCTTCTGAGCAAGGCAGGCAGAGTTTGCTGTCACTGCTAGAGAAAGCTCAGACCTGCCCCTTTGCGCTTACTCTGTCTACAGAAGAACGTCAAGGACTCCAGTCCTTCCTTTCTACCAATTGCTTTCATGGATCCAGATTTTAGTGGTTTGGTTTTTTTTAAAATCAAGCACTTTCTGATGTGAATAACACCAACAAAATGCTTGCAACTTGGCCTGGAGGATGGGAAAAATGCAGACACCGAAAGCCAAGGCAGTTTCTTAATGTCGAGGCTCATTAGGTACCTTTTAACATTAGTGGCTGGTGCTGGAATCTGCCCACGCAGGCTGGAGGCTGAGGAAATATTATTTGAACACATCTGCTCCAAGAGATATTGTCAGACTTGGGGAGCATCTTGTGGTAATTAGGGGAATTCATTGCCTTATTTAGTCCAGCAGAGTTTTTTCTGGATTTTTTTTTTGTTTGTGGGATCCTCTAAAATTTTATTTTCTGCATATTTTTTTTTCAACAACTGGAAGGCCCCCAGGCAATATTAAGACCCTGTGTTCACGTAGGACCTTCCTCCCTGTTGCAAAGCACCTGGCAAAGCTGGGTAAGAAGTATTTCAGAAGTAAAGGAAGAGAAACTTGCAGCCACAGGCTCGAAATACAACACCGAGTTGTAGACCATAATTGCCTTTCCCCTTTCCTGTCCCTGCCATATCTTCTCCCTCCTCCCTCCCCATTTCCCAGCCTACCCGTGTGCATCGGCCCTCCAGATAGCAAGCCCCTACAAGACCCCAGTGCTGGGGTTAAAGCAGACCAGTTGACTGCTTTTGACTCTTCTGTCCAAAATGCTGCCCTGAGCTCTCCCCTGCTCGCTGTTGTTCGAGCGGTCTACGCTTAGTCACAAAAGAAAGGGGTTGAACCGGAGCAGCCAGACGATGTCCCAGGCCAGAAGTGCCGCCTTCTTCTCCTTCTTGCTCCTCTTGCCAAAGGCAGGGTGGTACCTGTCTTCCCCTCCTCAAAACTCAATCCCCCAGCAACTTTTGTCTCCCCATGAGAAGAACTACTTTACAAAATCTTTCCAAGAAGAGGACAGCTTTAAGTCCCTGTCCTTTCTTTCTGAAAAACGGGTCTTTAATATAGTTTAATTAAAAGCTCATTCTGCAGAGCTCATTTGATGTCAGTTTTGAAATTCTGTGCATTTTGTTTCCATTCTTATTCTTTTGTGTGTTTAAATCAGTACATTTCCAAATAAGGTTTTTGTGTGCTCACCGCAGATCTCTGTACTCACTCCTTGAACCTTAATGCTTTTTGTAGCGTTGAGCAGTGACAGGGTTATGTTAACCTCTCTGCTTCACTAGGCTCATTTGTTCCCTCAAAATCAACACAGCAGCTGTAGACACTAACATCTAAAACACTCCTGGCTCTCTTTATGACACAGAGTTTCTCTTTGGGCTGTGTGGATTGCACGGAGTGCCTTGCAAGGAACACAAGCCAGAAGAGCAGGTGCTCGAGGACGATGAACCCTGAGCTAGGAAAATATAGGCTCTCGGGCTGTTTTCTTGTTGGCCGGTCTTCTCATCCGAATAGGCGACCGCTGCCCTCTGAGACAGAGCTGCATGGGAAGGCAGGAGCTTGCCAGCAGCTGAGAAGCTGCCCCGCATCAGCTTTTGAATTAGCATGGGAGGGGTGCGTGTCTTGGGCCATAGCCACCCAAAGGTCCCCACAGAGCAAATACCTAATCCTGGCATCGGAGCTTTAGCACAGGGAAATGGTGCGACTTGCGCAGAGCCAGGAGCCAAACACAGGCAGCGTGACTCCCAGTTTGGCTGGCTAACTGGTCATCTGGGAGCCAGCCCACGGGGCAGTTTTATTTGGCACGGAGGAAGCTGCTTGGGCAGCTGGCTAGATCGGGTGGACATTGGGGTATGGGGACAAGGCGGGTTCACTTCAGGCCGGGCTTGGTTTGGGGCCAGGTGCAGCTTGACCCAAATCTGCCAATTAGGCTAAACATGAGTACCTGGCTGGGCTTAAATGCTGCTCGTTGGGGAGGAGAGCTGGCTAGCCTTGCCCTCTGCTTGGTGAGCTTCTGTGGCCCTTCCTGGGGAGCTGGAAGCTTGAAGGAGAAGCGCTCAAATGGGAATATGGTTTTGCAGGGGATGGCGAGACCCTGGCTGAAACTCCTCTGCATCAGAATCCAGGAGACCAAACTGTGCTGCTTCCAGGATCCTGTGGTTGGCACCATGCAGGAAAGTCAAGGTGGAAAGTGAGTAGTACAGTGTAATGCTAAAGTACAAATGCTATTTGAATTGGGGTGGGGGGATAAAGCTGCGTAGTGACTGTATTTCTTACCTAATCATGCTCTGGGGAGTGGAGAGCTAGGGAGTGCTGCTGGGAGAGGAGGTATGGGTGTGTGTATTTTAGCTTTTGGAAAAAAACCTTGCTTTGAGAAAGCAAAGGTCATCTAGAAAAAGCCTGAGTTGGGGCCAAGATGCAAGAACCTTGCAAAAGTAATGTGGGGTTTCCCCCCACTCCTTAGTTTCCATTTTTAGCTTGACCAGCTGCCAGAGCCCTCCCTTGGGTGGCCAGGGATCTAGAAGCCCTTTCCTCTCCCTGAAGCAGGGGCAGATAACAACAGCAAATGGCTGTCTTGAAGAACCGAAGCTTTTATTGGAGCAGCTCTCTGTTTTGTATCCGGATGAACGTGCTGAGAGGACGACACGATCAAAAGGTGCCCTAAGTGCTGGGAAGATGCAGCTGACATGAAGGCAGGGAAGGGTAGGGGGAAGAATTTACTTGTGTGAGCTGTAAGATGCCTGGGAGGTGGGCTGGGAGGGCGAGCGCGCTGCTTTGTTCAGTGCCTTTTGCCTGTGCCACCATTGCGTTAGTGCTGAGATCTGAATAGTTTTAATTTTATTCCTAATTATCTGCGCTGCGCACAGATCATAAAAATCAGTGATGTGGTTGCCCAGTGGAGATGAAAGCTGCTTACCTGATGTGTACGGTGAATAACAATGAGAGTTAAGCTGCGCGTTTTGGAATCGTTTCTGCTATTCTAGATGGATGAAGCTCTGCCACGAAAGGGTGGATTTCCTTAAGCTTTGTCTGTTTCTTAGCACCCATGTTGTTAATTTTCATGTGGCTTTTCCATTTGTTTTTCTCAGCCTTTGGAAGCCAAATGCTCAGAGGTGACTGCCTGGCATCTGTCCGTGTTAGTTGTGAAATGGGGAAGATTGTGACCCAGAAGTATGAAATTTGGCGGCTTCCCCTGAGAGGAGGTATGGTTACCAGGGGGGTGTCTCTGAATTAAGAGGGAGCCTGCGTTGCTACATCGTAGTTCTGTGCGTGGCATGACTAATGGCAAACCCTCCCAGGACAGGGGAAATGGAGGCGGTGGTCATGGGGCCTGTGTCTCCAGGAGTCATTTTTTGTTGTCTGATACTAAAAAATGAGCAGTTGTCATGGTTACCAGCCTCCCCTTCCTGGTCTTGCCAAATGTCTTCTCCGGAGCTTCGGGCTTGGAGCAGGCTTCAGTGTTTCTCTCCTGTTGAGATCGCACTCTGATCCAAGCACCTTGAATTTCAAACGTGCCTACTTTGGCACGCTGGTGCGACGTTTATGTGGGCTTGGGTATCTCAAGAGCCTTTGGTGGCCCTATCTTCTTACTGATTCTGAAGAACAGGAAAGAAGCAAATGAAATAAAAATGACCTAAGGGTATACCGAGGGATGCGGCCCTGTGTTTGCAAGCTGGGCAGAGGTGTAGGGTGTCTGGGTGGGCTTGTGGGGTCTCGGTTCCCTGCGTCATGCATGGGCTCAAGGGCTCGGTACAGGCGGTGCCTCCTCTGGAAAAACTTTAAGGGATCAGCAAAGCTCTATCTTCTCTCTCATTCTTGTCTTGTGTGTTCAAACCACAGCGAGTCTAGTTATGAAGTGACCTGAACCATGGAGGTCAGTCTTTGAAATCTTTTGGCTTGAATCTGACTGGGTCCCCCATCCCGTCGTCCGTCTGTGTGTCGTCATCCCCCCCCTTTTTTTCTTTCCCTTTTTCTCTCAATGCTAGTAGAAGAAGCGTGAGTGAGAGGTGAACAGATTAACAAGGAGTCTGTTTGGGGGTTTTTTGAGCTGGGTTTGGTTGGCATTGCTTTAGAGAGTGAACTGAGCTCTGAAAAAGGGCTCATGCGAGTCCCGTGCAGCAAGGGGATGGCAGGGATCGCAGCAAGCTGTGCTGTAGAAATTCTTGGAGCAGGAGGAAGGTGAAGAGTCTCAAAGGAAATGTGAGGTCATTTCCCTTTTAACATAGTACATTTCGGAGATACTTTAACAATTAATCAATATCTAAATCTGCAGGCCATTATAGGGCTTGGCAATGTGTTATTTTGTAGTCTAACAAATGGGAGCCTGCTTGTGGTAATAGGTTGAATCCCTGAGCTACAATAAAGGTTACTATCACATGTTGAGTGATAACTTGCTCCTCCCTGCCTCTTTTGAGATGAGGTCAATTACATTTACCATTTATGGTAAAGATATTCTTCCAATCGAAATGACAAGGATGCAAGGAATCCACTTTTGCTTTCTGTATTTTAAACTTTTAAAGTAATAATCATTACCAAAAATCTGGGAATGAGGGGCAGGGGAATCTCTCTGCATAGGCAGCCAAGTGTTACGACATAGCTTTGGCTTCAGGCACCGAGGCTGCCGCTAAGCCCCTTCGTAGCCCATGCTGGAACATCTGCTCCATCTCACGATGGAAGGTCAGCCTGAACAGCCGGGCAGCGCGGCCTGATCCCGACTACCGCGCGAGTGCCTAGACTATGGGGGCTGAACAGCTGTGTCTGTGCTGAGCACAGAGCTGGGAGTCTGCATAGCTCGAGACACTCCGGGGGAAAGAGCTCAGCTTGCAAGCTCGCGCTGGGAGGTGCGGGCTGCAAATTGGCATCCTCCGTTTCCCTTCTGGCTCCCGGATGGCTTGAGTGCTTCCGAGCAGAGTGCTGGGCTTGCAGGTTGCCTGGGCTTCCCCAGCCCTCCAAACAGGGTCCCGGTGAGGTGTTCTTGGCATGATGTGCGCGCGTAAGGAGGCCTTGTGGTTAGGGCAGCGATCCCTTTCTACTTTGCTAGCTCTATAGCTGGTGATGTTGGCCAGTAGTTATTCTTCTGCCCTGCTTACCTGGTTGAAAACAAGCTTGAGTCCCTTGTCCTTTGGATTAACTAGCCTGCCCGTAATTTTTCAGGAAGGTCTTGGTTTTCTTGCACAACCCTCCTTCATTCTCCAAAAAAACAGATCACGCTTCTCTAACTTCTGTCTGGAAGCTTATTTGGAGTAGTGGACAGTGAGCAACTCCCGGCTCTCCTGTTAACTAACCTCAGCCCCTCTGGAGATGGAGAGGGAACTGCCTGCTGCCTCCGCTTTAGGGGTTATCGGTGAATGGTGTCGCAGGAGTGTAAAGGCATTAGTCATTTAATTAGCATTAATAGGGCAATTATTATCTTAATAAAATGACTGATTATGACATTGAAGTTGTATTTGAGGTTTAACAGCTGCAGCAGCCCGACTGAATTGTATGTTTGTTAATCCTCAATGAGGGTGTTCTATTTCACTGAGTGATGTTTATTTAACATGCAATAAGTGTCTTAGTGAATCTCTATTAAAGGCATATGTGGAAACCTTAATTTGAAGCATTACAGAAGAGAGTGAGACTGTTCAATTCATAAAATCCTATTTAAACACTGTGAGCTCCAAACCCCAGCCAGTGCCAAAGCAAACTGTATCCTGTAAGCTCTGTGCCAGATGTCTCATGTGGGGTATACTCAATGTCCAAAGAAAATAAGGTCTGAAGGGAACAGTTTGGCCATTGAATCTCCCATCCAGCCTATATAAAGGGGTTTCGTTTCCATTCAGGAAATACAAACCTCTTCTATATGGATCTTGTTCAAAGTGTGTTTGCTGAACAATTCTTCCCAACAGCAGTGATTCTCAGTAACACCTACGCCTGTGTGCAGAAACTAGATCTGGTGGGAAGGTTTGAGAAATATCCTAAACCTCTCTCTCAGTTTCTGAGAAAGAAGAGACAGTAAATCAGTTAGAGGTGTCTCCGGGTGTCTTGTGTGGCACCAACTAGTGCCTAGCCTGGTGTTAGGCACCTTAGCTATTCTGGCGGTGTTCTGGGTCTGATGTGAGATGAAGCCTTAGCAAACCTGAGTCTATCTTTCTTGTGTGTCCTACGACTTTAGGTCACTTACTACCGTGATTTGTCGTGCTCTGGCCAGGCTGCTCCAGGATATTGGGGAATTAACCTTAGGGGGACTGAGATGCTGTCCCTGGAGAGCCTGACTTCACTCTGAACCTGGCCTGTTTCCTTCTGGGTGCCTCTGTACGGTATTTTGCAGGTAGATGCATGCGCATTTTGCCTGTGTTCAGAGACGTTTGGACATGAACCAGGTCTGAACAGGCACCCTGTTAGCAGTGGTGAACTCAGTTAAGAGGTGGGATCCTTTAGTAGCAATTTGGCACGGAGTTAATGCAGCAGCAGGACTTCCAGTTGGCTCGGACATAGGCATAGCACGTGTATGGACGTGACACAGGCTGTATCTTGAGCTTCTCTGAGTTTTGTGGCAATTCTGCTCCAAATCCAAACGTATGAACTCTGATGCCGACCTTCTGGGCCAGGGCCAGGACGTGTGCTCAGCTTTCCTTCCACCTATCCGCAAACCCTTCCTGCTGGGCAAGGGAGGGAGGGGCAGCCCTGGCAGCCTTCACAGTGTGAGATGTGTTCGCTTTGGGTGAAAGGCAGTAATTAGAGAGGGACCAATGCTTGAGGCTCCCGGGAGCTATTCCCAGCTCTGCGCCGTTTCCTCAGGTCAGGAAACGTCATCTCTGTGAAACACGCTTGCTGGGGTGAAGCCTTTTGCATGTCTGTATGAGGTCATCTGCTGTAATAGTAACGTCTTGTGTGTTTTCCCATTACAAAGGTGGTTCTGCAGTATTGTCCTGCCTTGGGGAAGGAAACGGAGGGGCTGAGAGGATTGCCTGAGGCTATTTGACAAGGCAGCGGCAGGCTGGCGTAGAAGCTGTCTGTTATTCAAGAGAGGCTATTCAGATCCTGTATGGACAAGACTGTCTCCTCCCTCATCTGTGGTTCCTGTTGTCTCTAACTCATGCTTTCCTTCAGTCCTGGTGTAAGGTATGGTTGAAACAGCTTTCCAGCTTGCTGAGCTCTCCTTGCTGCTCTGACCACGTCCCTGGCCTAGGTGCCGGCAAGCCCAGCAGCGAACGGCAGGGCACGCTGCTCCGAGTCTGTAACAGCTTTGCTTGGGGTGGGAGTCTTGCTGAGCACATCCTAGCTGCTCTGTGGGGCCAGAGACCTTGCCACTCTTGGCTAGCAATTTACCTTTCCTTGCCTGTAATCTCGTCAGGGTGGCAAGCCAAGCAGGCCCATAGGCATGACGAAACATGGGATAAATATTCCGAGTGGCTTGATCTATAGGAACAAGCACATGGGGGAGGGAATGAGTTCATCTCCTCCGTGCTCTTGGCCGCGGCAGGGCTGTTCCTATATTCCCCCGCGTGCCGCAGTGGGGTGATAAGCTGGTTGCAGGGAGAACGCTCTGTCCCTTCCCTGGAAGAAGAGATTCATCTGAACCTTCCTCCTGGGAGCAGTCCTTGGTAGGCAGCTGAAATTTTCCTTTTCCTCTCATCCCATGACTGCTAGGGAATATCCAGTCCCTTGCATTGTCCAGAATAATTCCACTGTCCAGAGGATTAGTGTGTTTCAGTATCTGTAGGCTGGCTGTTTCCTTTCTTGCACTTTTTAGCTGCTTTCTCCCAGGTTGGTGCCTCCAGCCCTTAATAATTGCTCTTGTTCTTGGAATAGCAGGGTATTGCAGCTTGCCTCTGCAGGAATATACCTAAAATGAAGCAAAGGACATCTCTGCTCCTTCCCTGCCTCTGCCCTAGCCCCAATGACCATGGTTGTAGTCATGCTGTGGAACATGCAGCCCCTCTAAGACACGTCTGGTGACAGAACAAAAATGAAGTGGATCCCCACGACCTTGATTTCAAAGGTGTCTTAATTTGGTGTCTAAACCCGTCTGCAGGCTTTCCAGTCCTATCAATCCCATTTAAAAAAGCCAAACAAACAAACAAAAAAAAAAACCAAACACAAAAAAGTACAAAAGCCTAACAATAGCAAAAGTTATAGCTACAGCTTTTACTCTATACAGTTGCCCAAACAGGTGGGGTGAAATTGGTGTGTGAACCTGTGCGCAAGCAAGTTGGATCGAGCAGTGTAAAAGGCGTGTGGTGAAAGGTGACACGATACCCTGTCGTATTAAAGGTGTCTTGGATTTCTGGCACAGAGATATGGGTAGAAGGGTGAATGAGAACTATGTTTGGGGGCGGGGGGTGATGTGCTGTTTTTTGAGGGGAAGAATTTAATTTCTGATGGGAAGTGTTTTGAATTTCACTTGCTTTCCTCTCTTATCTGTTCCCAGCTCAGACAACTCCTCTGTTCTTCAGTGGGCTTGCCCAGGGCTATTGTAGATGACTGTTTAAACACTGTTTAAACAGCCATAAGCCTGTTTATTTACTAAGGCTATAAATTATCTTGAAATAGGAATTCATCATCCCGCAAATATCTTGTTTTAACAGGCAGGCTGGCTCTCTGCTAGAATGACAATAGTAATAGACCTCCTAGCTGCTCTGCCAAGTCTCTGTCAAGGGCAAGTGTCCTTGCATGGGCAATTGCTGCCTTCCAGAGATCTGGGCAGGCTCAGAGGGCTGTGGGTTTTTTTTTTTTTCTTTGTGGGTTTATCTGCTAGTGTCTTGGAGGATGCAGCGGCCAGTGCGGGTCTCTGATGGATGAAGCGAGTGTTCGAGTTATCTTGTGCTTGCTGGGATTTGCTAGGAAACTAATGATCTGTCTAGTCCAGTACCTTCCAGGGGTTAGCAGCAGTTGTCTCGAAAGAAACTTCAAGAGGCTGATATTAATCAAGGAATGAGCTTTTCCTAGTGGAGTTTTCTTCCTCACCCCAGCTGGTAATATGGCTGGTAATAAAGCATGTGGCTCTTGAACAACAACAAAACCAGCAGTATCCTGTCCAGTATTACCGGGGTTGTTTCCTTGACTATTAGTTTTTCTGTGGCCTCGGACTTAGTAAGTAACTGGAAGAATTTGTCCGAAAACGTGTAAATATCCCACTTCCACTATGCAAAGTGTAAATTCCTTGTCGGATAACTTCTGTCTCAAATGTTTGAGCTTGGCGATTTGACCAGCCCAGATTAAAAGCCACCAAGGCAGCTGTTGTAAACTCAGTGTCTTTTAGTGTCCTGGCTGTTGCATAGGCTGTGGCTTTTTTTCCTGTGGATGCTGAAGTTTCTTTTCTCATTAGAAGCCACTTCTCACCTCAAGCTGCGTGCAGTCCTAGCAGTCCAGGGCCCAAACGCTGTTGTATGAGCTGTGTTGATCGGGTTGACTCACTCTGGCAGGTTTGGTAGCAACCGTTAATCATCTGACTTACCTGTTCTGTGCTGCATAAGCTATTGCCTCTGCAAATTTCTGGAACCACAAAAAACTGGAGATGGGAAAGATCTGAGGTCATCCAACTTCTCCTTTTTCCCCCTATGGGGGAAGGCTTGTTCCCTACACTAGATTTTCCTGTACTGGGTCCAGTTTTAAGTGACTCAAGCAGCAGGGTTTTCATCGTTTCCCTTGGGAGCCTGGCAGGTTTCTCGCCATGAGAGATGTTTTCCTAATCCTCCACCTGATCTGTTCCCCTCCTTGATTCCAGCCTCAACTGGAAGAGTGGACAGCACAAAGCTACAGTGGGTTAATGCTCATCAAATTACTTGAGTACTGGTTAACTCTTTCTGGGTCACTTTGATGCATGTCCTGAATAAAAAGGCTTTTGAAAAGAGAACGTTACGGTGACGCTTACCTTGAAGGCTGACAAGTATTGATAGCGTAGGTAGCATGAGTACCAAGAGCTGTGGTCTTTTATAGGAGTTACAGGTTTGTGGGAGGCTTTCTTCTGTAGAATCTAAGCGTACCTGCAACGGGTGGAAACTGGGAAGATCGCCCCTGAAATTTTGAACTAAATGGCAAACCAAACACGTGGCAACTGCTGTTCTTATTTTAGGCTTTGCTTGTGCCTAGCACTTAGTCAAGAAGCTTGATTTTTCTTAACAAGCTGAGGATTTTCCCATGGATCGCTTTCTTTGCTTATCCTGTCTGTGCTGCCAATGCTGTGTAACCAGTAGCTTGACTGTAATGCTGAAGTAATTCTTAAAATATTGTCTGCTAAATAGATTGGTCATGATGGGATAAAGCCATTTTCCGTGAAAGATGAGTGGGATCAGGCCTTGGATACACTGGCAAATGGGAGCCTGCACAAGAAGGGGGAAATAAATGTTTAAAGCGTGGCCGTGCAAGGGACAAAACTAGAAGCAAGTCCGATGGTCCGCCACTAAGATAATTCCAGAAATATTTAGGGCAGGGCAGAAAGTTGGTAGTGGTTAAGAGGTCTGTGGTAGTGCAATATATCATGCGACAGGAAGCTTTGTTTTTTGTCAAGGATCGCTTGGGAAGCCTGGTTTATCTGAAATGAGCAGTAGGGTCTTCACCCCTCCTTCTCTACCCTGGTTTGAGCAGGCGCAGGGAGCGCTGCTGTATTCGCACCTCTGCCAGGGAAATAGAGGGTGGTTAGTGGGTCTGCGCTCCCCTCGCAGCCCTGTGCCACGTACCGGTCCCGCTAACCTCTGGGTGCAAAGGGAAGAACTGCTGGGAAGAGAGGTTTCTCTGCTCTGCCGAGCACTGTGGCCACGCTGGGGGGGCAAAGCCAAAGAACATGACTAATGGTAACATAAAGTACCACCTACCACGCGGCCTGATTCACCCGATCCTCGCACAGATTCAGTCTTTCCTCCAGGAATGTTTGATAATGCAGTGCACACCGCTGAGATCACACTTCTGGCAAGTGCCTGCTGTGGTATGAGACCCAGTCATCTGGCAGCACGTTGCTTACTGCAGTCTCCAAGGCAACCCTCCATGCTGTTCTTCTTTGGAAGCGCTGTGTATTCGTAAAGAAGCTGTCATCCTTCTTACTGTAAGTGCAGCAGATGTGAAAGATTTTACCTGTGCCAATGAACTCTCGATCAGGACGCTGCTGCCTCGGGTATAGCGATGCTGCCTCGGGTATAGCGCTTCCCACTGAAAAACACTGTCTGTCCACTCACTGTGTCACAAAATGTCTTTCTCTCCTGCTAGTTACCCTCTCTGTGTGCTCTCTGAGCCTGTTGCTGTGTCTGTAGCCAGCTGCGCTTGCACAAAGAGGCTGGGCTGCCCGTGAGGATCGCTGGAGATCTCTACTGAAGCAAGGCCTTGCAGCGCTGGCATGTGCCACAGAAAGAATTCATGCCAGATGACAGGTCCCAAGGTGGATTTACCAGTCATGCAGCTGTTTGTAGCGCTAAAACATTAGTGTTCCTGGTAAGGAAACAACCTAGCTGCGGCTCAGACTGTCGTGTCCCATAGTGGCTTCTCTTGAGCAGAAGCTGCTGGTTGTGTTGCTCTGGAGAAACAGCCACGCTCTCCGTTGTAGATGTTTAACCTGGCAGTTCAGAGGGGCAATTGCCTGCCTCCAGTGTCCCATGAAGAAGTCCTCTGAACGGCTCCGAGAGGCTGTAAATAGGGTAGGGTGGATGCTTTGTCTTCTGACTAGGCCTAATAGATGCTCAATGCTGAATAGAAACGAGCTCCATCAGCGCAATGCTGACCACTGCCAAAACTCAGGCTGGAACTGCAAGGCTTGAAGCTTGTGTTCGGTCTCTTGCAGCTTACAGAGAGGCTGCTCTTGTGTTTCCTTTTCAGGTTCATCTATTGGTAATATGGAAGTTGGGGTCTGGCATTCTCTTCTTGCTGAGGGGATTGTACTTTGTTAGAGTGAGCAAGGTAGGGGAAAAACTCCGTATGCTCTTTGTGTGAAAGAACCTCCCTGGTAGATTGTATGTGGACCCGAGACCAGAGGACTCTGTCCAGTTTCATCTGCTTAAAAATGGGCATTTAATGTACCTTCTTGATCTTAGGGTCATCGGCATGTAGCAAGAGACTGCTGTCTCGGAGCAGCTGAACTACCCAGCAGCTGGATTTAAATGAGGTGATGGTAAGAGCTGGCTTAACCAAAGCATCTCGTGTTCCCCGTGGGTGGCAGTGGGCTCCTGAATTATAAAAGCTTCTCTCATTCTTGTCCCCCACTCTGAGCCCTGGGAGGGAAAGCGCTGGATTAGGTGCGAGCGCTGGTTCACTGTGCAGGTAGTTTGCTTGTCTGCTCTGTGTCAAGTGGCAGCTGCTGGGACCCTGCACCCTGAAGCTTTGCTACTGCCTTTCTGTCAAAGTCTGTGCTGCCAAACCTCAGCAGGCCCTCCACCCAACACACCTCGGTCCCCGCTTTGCGCTCCCGGCCCTGGGTTTCTCCCGAGATGTCTGCCAACTGCGCTGGACAGCCGGGATGCAGGCGTGTGTCCAGTCAGGTGCTTTCCAGGAACTCTGTGGCGGCTGCCATGTCTGTGAATAGTGTCACTTGATGTTTCCCAAGGGGTGGAGGGGAGAAAAGGCATTTCCCTCTCGCTATCGGGGTGATGCTGCAATGCTCACGAGGCAGGAGGTGGGAGCTGGTTTACCCAGTGCATCCAGGATCTGGGCCTGGGGAGGGAGGGAGGGAGGGAGGGGGGAACCTGCCCTTCCAGGCTGCGGAGCCCCAGTTCAGCAGCACAATCTAGACTGGAGTTGCTGGGCAGAGAAAGCGAGTGGGGCCGAGGCATTCGGCACTTACAGTGAGCCTTCAGCCATGATAAGATACGAGTTAGAGTAACTGTGAGGCAAGAAGTCTGCCTAGTGGATTGAGATCATTGTTGTTGAAGGATGTTATGGAGACAGTCCACTTACAATCTTGGCTGCTGTGTTGGATTTAATTTTTTCTTTTTTTCCCTGCTCATCTCCCCATCAGCAAGCTGGGGAATACGTGTGGGAAACAAATCAGACAGTGGCATGTGAAGTGATTCTCCCTGCTGGCACAGATGCGATTGCAAAGCAATAATACAAGTGGTGATTTGAAGGCCAAAGATAACTTGCTGCTTTCATGCTTGCAAGCCCTAAAATGGTTTGGAGGAAGGAGGCGAGAACCTGAGCCTGCTAGTTGGTGAGGGATGTTGGATGCTGCACAGTTGCTTTTTTTATCTAATTGCTTTCTTCAGAGCTCATAAGTAGTGGGGACAGGCTAGTGTTACAGCACCTGATAGCGTGAACTGATGCTTTACTGGTGGGCAGGCACGCGTGTTTGTGCGAAAGGCTGTTGTCTCCCAGATAAGACAAGCCCTAAAATGTCTGTAGAGGTTCCCCCCTGCCCCTTCAGCTCTACTTGGGCAACATGCAGGCTCTCCATCCCCGTTGGGTTTGCTGTGCACAGGCCGGACAAGAAGGAAGCGAGGTTTCCCCTAAACCTTGCCGTGCTCAGTCGCAGGAGTGCGCGAACGGCTGGTATAATGGATGTAGAGAAGGACGTGATCCTGTATGGTGAGATATAGGTAGTGGGGCTGGTCTTTGTGAGCACAAAGGAGTTCTGCTGGTAGAAAGGCTAGCCAAGAGCGAGTAAGGGAGCCGGGGACTCATGGCGTGCATCAATGCCTGGGGCTGGCCAAGCAGAAGGGCAGGAGGTGGGGGAGCAGGGACTGGCCAAGCGGAAGGAGAGCCGGAGCGGGATCCGGGGCCGGGAGGGTGGCAGGCGCTGTGCCACGTGTAGACAAGTGAATCGCAGCCCGGGCACGGAGCATCGTGGCTGGAGCGCGGCGGCAGGGTGCACAAAGAGCGTGTCTGTACAGGCTGCCCTCTGCGGTGTGCCCGTCTGGTGCCCTGCAGGGCGTCTCTCTGAGCAAGACGGAGCCTTAATGCCTTGTCTGGAGAAAATGGAAATCTTTTAGGTGACAAAGAGTAGGAGAAAGTGCTTCATGTGCCCTGGGTCAAATCCTCTTTGACCCCAAAAGGGCTCTTTAAGCACCCAAGCCTCCTGCGGGTGTGAAACTGCCTGGAATAGCATGCGGCATCCAAGCGAGCAGGGTCGTGAAGCAGGATGGTCCCTGTAGCTCAGGGCGCAGAGGCAGACCCCTAGCCTGGTCCTCTTGCTGTGCACGTCCATAGGAGCAGCTGGGCTGCCCCAGCCAAGCTGTGTGAGAAGGCTTTCCAAGCAATTGTGTGGGATGTTTTCCTTTGATTCATCAGCTGTAATTCCTCCCAAAGACCTGGCATGCTTTCCTGGTGGTTTGCCTCCTGCAAGTCATCTGTTCCCATTTGGGACCGGCCTCTCGGGGTGCTGACCTCTGGGCAGCCTTGCCTGGGTTCACTTCCAGGGGATGCAGCCTTTCCTTCCCCCCCCTTGTCCCCCATAGGTATCCCGATAGCTCCCAGCAGCATGAAATCCTCTCGGCTCCCTGTTCCCTGACCCCGTTGTTTGTGTTGGCTTCCTGGGGTGAGAGGTTGCCCCCAATGATTGCATTGGGTTCCCCAATCTCTTTACTTTTCTCACAGTTTCTAAGACGACCGCTGCAATGAGACGCAAATGTCAGCCCCTCTTATATTTTGTGCGCCTGGGGACAAGTCTGACTCTGCTCTGCCTCCAAGCTGCTGCTGGATTATACAAACCCCTCGTGTTGCCACTTCTCGGTGTGACTGCTAACAGTTCCCATCCCCAGTTCAGCAGCGTTTCGCCCCTGCTAGCTCCGGGTACAAGCTCGGGCTGGGTTTGTGTTGCCGAAGTCCTGTGGTCTCGGAAATGCAGCGCCTCAAAATGAAACGCGGCATTTGGAGTCTGATAACTGGTTTCTTTTAATGTGAAACAAGCAGAGAACTGTTTCCTCTGACACGTCTGAGTGCTGAGGCTGAAAGACTGCAGAGGGGGAAGAGTTTGGGAACTGCTGGTGGGCTGGGGGGGGAGGAAATATCAAATGGGCTGCTGGCCATGAGCGAACTCTTCGACTTGGACCTTTAACCTGAGGGATGGGACTTTCCAGGCTGATTCAGAGCTGCTTTTCCCGCAAAGTACTTCATTTAGGCACCTTGCAGGCAAGGCCAGCAGCTGCAAGCTGCCTAGCTCCGTTCTCCACCCAGCACTGCCTACGCTTGTTTCCCTTCCCTACCCACTCATTCTTTCTTTCTCCTCTTGGCTCCTTCCCCTCTGGCCCTTGGGAGAGGGGTCTGGGGCTTGCAGCCTGCAGACCTGCCCCTTCCCTGGACCTCCTCCTGGTGATGCTTCAGGAGCCCTTGTGCCTTGGCCGAGAGGGACACCTAGTGGGGTCAGAGCTCAGGGACCTGGCTTTTTTTTATCTTGCATTTTTTATTACTTTTAATCCTTACAAAGGGCTGGTTTCTGTAGGAGCAGGAGCTGAGGTTTCCAAGTAGTCCTTCTGTACTGATTGTCTCGAGGCAAAGTGGACCTTTGGTGGGCTGGTTCCTTGGGTGTTTCTCTTACCTGGTGTGGTGTGAATCTTGGTTGGGACTCTTGGTTCCCCCGACGCTCTCTGGAGTGGCTCTCCTGCAACGAGGAGGTGTGTTCTGTCCTAATCTTGTGTCGTGACAAGGTGTGTTGGGCCCTTGGGAGACCAGCTGGTCATCGCCTGGGTGCTGAAGGCAAGAGTCTGCCTTCACCGAGGGGAGCACCGGGGAGGAACACGCCTGTAAAATGGCTGTGCTATAGCAGGAGGACCTGTTTGTTTCGGCTGCATCCAGGCCTCTGAGAGCCCCCCCTGCCTCCTGCATGTCTCCCAGCTTCCCCAAGGCAGGGCTAATCTTTAACTTGATGGTTTTGTCTCTTGCTGAAATCCCGCTCTTGGCACTCCTCCTCTTCTCGCTCTATTAGGCTGCAATAAGCCAGCAGTAGCAGCAGGGAGGAAAGCACGGAGGGGGAAAGATTTCTGTGTTCTCAGGCAAGGCTGGGGGACAGCGGGGTTTGCCTGGGGGAGAAATTGGGTCTGCCTCACCACCGGGGTCCAGAGCCCACAGGTCTCTGGTCCTACAAGGTGCCTCCTGGAAGGAAGCAGAGAGGCCTTGCAGTTATCTTTTTCTGTCTAGTAAGATGGGGTATGGATACAGCCGTTCCTGCATTGCAGAGCTTGAGTATGGAGGGAGAAACATGGGATGAGCGAGAGGGCTTACGCAGAGGGGCAGCCGCTGGTCTGAAGCTGAACAGAGTAGTCGGAGCCCTCGCTGCTTTTATTTGTGCCTTGGTTGCAAGAATATTTTTATCCATGCCCATTCTTCTTGCCCTTTTCCAAGAGCACGAGGAGCTGTGAAGGGGGGGGTAACTAGCCTACACCTCTGTACTCTGATGTAGGCGAGTGCCGCCGTGCCTGCGGGAGCCTAAGGGCCTTCCTTGCAGGTGTTGGACGGTGAGGATGGCTTGGGAAGACAGGCCCACTTCAACACCATAACCTCCAAATGACCAGAGCAAACCACAGTGCTCTGTTGCTTTATTGCTTCTCTCCTGGCTTCTGTACCAGCCAGCGGGTTTTAGACACCCCTAATATTAGCTTGCTTCAGCTGGCAGGGAGTCGCAGCTCTGTGTTGATACCCACCAGTCCTCGGGAGATGGTGAGTACGAAAGCTGGGCAAGGAAGGATCCAAAGCAGCGGTCGCACCGCTCTAAAGCAGTGAGTCCCTACCTTGGGGTAGGGTGGCCACTGTAATGCCAGGTTCCTCCCTCTTCCGGGGGAATTGCACTCACTCCTTTCTCTGTGCAACAGAAATACTCCAGACCAGGTTATCAAACCCCGGAGGTGGATTTAAAGGCCCTGGCCTTTCTCTGACAAGGGGAAGGTGACACTGGAGTCATAGCTGAGCCATCCATTAATGTTCTCGGCTCCCACCCACTTCTTCAATATCCTCTTTGCCAAACTGGAGCCCTCAAGACCGCAATCCAAACAAGACTCCTCTCAAGTTACAGGCACAGTAAACACATGTCCAAAGCGATGCCAAGAGCGAACGCGGCATTTTTGTCTCTGCTCGCCTCCCTTGTGCGTGGGATGATGTTACACAAGGCTCGAATCCCCCCCCTCTAACTGGGGGCTGCAGCGGTGGGAGGAAGGAGCCCTTCATCACAGGTTCGCCGAGAGGTTGCTCGGGGCAGAAGCGAGCGCAGTCTTCCCAGGTAATTGGATCCCAGTTACGTGTGTGTGTGTTTGGGGCATAAAGGCAACGTGCTGGCAAAAGCAAGGATGAATTTGATGCCTGAGCCAAAAAGGCTTTTAAGAAGTCCTCCCCCACCCCAATAATTCAGGGCAGATGACACTTAGTGTAGAGCCGATCTCGAGTGATGGCTGAGAAGGACTGCTGATCTGCACGCTCCAGCACGTGCGCCGCAAGGAAAGACCACCCTGCCGCTGCGCATCTGCGCTGCCTGGGGCTGAGCCGGCTTCCTCAAAGCCCCTCGTGCGCTAAATGCCAGCCTGTCCTCGGGGCTTTTAGGGAGGAAAAGGGGCACCGTGTCGCACCTTGCCGGGGTGGGTGATGCTGCAAAAACCAAAACCTGCCTGAACGCGCTTGGATTTGGTTTTGCTTGCGCAGGATTCGCGCTTCGGTTTGGAAAAGGATCTCTGCGCTTTTCTTGCTAGGCCCAGGTATCCTCCTGGCTGAGGCAGCATCCCAAAGCTGCGTGTGTGGGTGCAACGGAGAGTGAGTAAATATTGCATTTTGGGCTCAGCAGGTGCTGAAACATCCTGCTGCAATTCCCCTGTGTGCAGGGCTTCGATGCCTTCGGGTGAGCTGGTCTGCTCCTCCTCTTCTCTTGCATCCAGTCCAGGCAGGACTCTTCTGTAAGCGATGTGATGAAATGCCCCGGGGCACAAGGGGGGGCAGGCACCACTGGAGGGTGGAAACTTTGGTGGTGAGTGTAATGTTGGGACCTTTGCAAGTGAGACAACGTGAGGAGAAAAGGGCATGGATTCCCTGTGTGGTCGGCTTGGGGAGGACCTTGTATCCCCAGGAGGACCGTTGGATTGGGCTGGCTGTGATACTTAGCTAGCAATGCCGCGCTGGGCAGGGTGCACGGGTCCAGGAGTCGTACATGGAGGAACTGGTGTTTGCAAATCTGCCAGGAGATGGGGTGGCTGGCGTGGCAGCCTGCAGGCCCGTTGGCTCCAGGCTGAGGCTGTGAGTTTTGACTGCATCCAGGAGGCCAGGACAGGGGTGTGGGACTCCAGCGTCCCTGATTTAGGACTGTAGTGCCATGGATGTAGGTGCCTGGGGTGGAGTCCTCCTCAGCCAGGCACCTCCTAGATATTGTCTATAAGGCCTCAAGTGTAGGGAAATCTTTTGTGGGACGTGTCTGGGGGGGCTGACTGCGAACTGGATTGCCGTGGAATTAAACCATTCGGGCTTTCATTTGCTCAGCGCTGCAAACTGCTGCTGATCCTCTCCGTACAAGAGACGCCTTGCGCAGATCCTGGCTCTGACAGCAGCCTGCAGGGTGGAGGGAGCTGGCTCTGGACAACGTGTGGCTGGTGAGTCCCATCCGGTGTCCAGCACTACCTGCCTAATGCCTGCAGGAATTCGGGGATGAACGTGCCTCTGTGGCAAACTACTAGTCCGTACAATGTATTGCATCTCTTAAACTGCTCCTGCTCTGGAAGGAAGGGATCTCCTGCTCCAGCACTGTGTTAGCTGGAAACCCTCGAGTGCCCCAGCCGAGGGAAGGCAGCTGTAACCCCCAGGAGGGCTTTCTGGTCTCTTACTGATGACAAGGGCTGAGCCACTCTGGTCGTGAGCTGGACTGGGAGGTGGGGAGCAGCAGTTTTGGGGTTTGGCTGACTCTTCTCTTTTCCCATTTCTGTTTTAGTGATACCATTGGCCTGGGCTGGGCTGTGGGGATCAGACAGCTCTTCTGCACGCAAGGAACAGCCAGCGCAGGACTCGTCCGCACTCATGCCTGGAGCCCACCCCGGTGCTGAGACAGGAGCAAGGGTCTGGACAGAGGTAGGAAAAGCTGCAGGAACGGGGAGTGTGTGGGAAGGAAGACCTCCCCGGGCAGCAGGGGCTTTAGCAGAGGGCAGTTTGGACGCAGAAGCAGCAAATAGTTTCAGAGCTGTAAGTTGCGCCTATGGCAACATTCTTGCTGCTGCTGCTGGGGAAAACAGAAGTGCCGAGTCTGGCCACCTTCAGGGGAAAAACACAGCAATGTGCAGTTTGGGGCCTGCCATCAGCTGCCCCCGTGCACAATCTGCAGGGTGCCTTAGCCAGAGGTGTCTTCCTTCCGTCCTAGAAGTGCCTGACCCTTGGGTTGGAGAGCAGATTAGGTGCCCCCACACTGCAGCCAGCCAGCCCCTGGCACTGAAGTGCTTTGAGGCAGAGGCACCCTTCACCCCCACCATCTTGCAAATGGTTTTAGGGAGACTGTGCCGGAACAAGCGTTTCCCTCCCCGATGTGGTGTCGAGAACTCTGCCAGAGCAGAGAGCGGTGGCTGCAGGGATGTCCTGGCACCCAGCCCGGCCCACCCCTGTGCCAGTGTTGTGTCAGAGCTCAGGGGTCAGCGAGTGACCACAAGCAAATGCTTCTTTTTCTGTTGCTGCAGCATTGTGTAAGCACAGATATAAAAGTGTTCCTTCTCTCTGTTTCTCTGTAGAGACCTGAGGCAGACTGTCCTGCGAGCCCTCGCAGCCCGGCTTCTGGTGCCACCGCTGCCTCTGAAGCTCAAGGGTGAGACTGCAAAGCCATTAACATCCTCCTGTTGCCAGCAGAAAGAAGCTGGCAGGAAAAGAGCAGCCATGTGCACCACACAACCAGCTGCATCACCTGTCCAGGCTGGACTTTCTTTGGATGCTGGTGGTTTGAATACTTTTTTTTTTCTTCTGCTTCTTCCCTAGGGCCTGTTGCCTGCCCTTGGAGGGAAGCAGTGCACACGAGTGCATGGAAAGCAGAACAAGCTCCTGCCGGTCTGATGCGAACGTGCGGATGATTCTTCCACGTTTCAGTGTGGGAAGCTGCCTTGAGAACTGCTTAGTGTGATGCTCAGCTTTTGGTTCTGGGTCTCCTTGGACTCTGAAAACTGGAGCCGGGCTGTTTTCTAAGGCTGCCCAACATGGCATGGTGGAGCTGCTGTGCAGGGGAGGGGTACAGGAGTGAAGTGTTTTACTGTGAGGTGCTCAGCTCCCCACTTCGGGGGGGGGGGGGCTGGGGCTGTGTGGGTTTGCCAGGTCAGGAACACTTGCACAAAAGCTCACGAAGAACCATGCAGCCAGAGTCTTAGAAAATATCTCAGTTTATTTGAGCATCTCCACTTCACATAGTTTTACAAAACAAGGTATTTACAGGCAAGGAGAGGGCTACCTCAATTCAATTGGAGTGTGCTCTTCTCAGGGCAAGGAACAGGCTACATGGAAAAAAGAAATCAAATCAGCACATTCACAAGTCACATTTGTTGCATTTTTCTTTACAAAAGTAAGAAGAGTTTAAGATGGGTGTCTGGCACAGCTAACCCCTGTTGTTGTGGCAGGGGACAAGCTCCAGGAACACATTCAGTGAAGCCCTTTTGCTCATCATGGTGCAGAAGTCAACAAGTGCAGCACAACTTCATGCAGCTGGAGCTCGGAAGAAGATGTGTCAGCTCAAGCACAGCGTCGTGTTAAGGCAGACTGTGGTACCATCCAGCTCACCGAGGTGGATGACTGTCTGTACAAGCAGACCTGTTCACTGTTTCCCTTGGGGTGAGTGACAACACCTTTCAGCTAAACTTTTCTCTTTCAGTCCTGCAGCCCTGGACTCGGTGTGACCAGAAGCTAAGTCAGACAGCGGACAGAAGGAGGAGACCACAGCGTGGGACACCATGAGGGAAGGGATCCCAAAAGGGATCCCCCAAAACCATGGTAAGAACTCCTTCCCCCCCCCCCATGACTGAAGACCAGAAAAAGGGGTGCGGACGGCAGTTTGAAAACAAACGAAGGAGATAGACTGGATTCTGAAAGCTTGTTTTTGAACCTGTCCCAATAAAATTTGCCTCTAAACACACCAAGTGTTTGTCTTTTTTTTTGTTTAATTTTTTTTTATTAAGTTTAATTTTTTTATATAAATCTTGCATGACTGCTCCTTCATGTTGTTGAGGGGAGCTGTGCTCGCTTACCCATAAAGACATCAATGTTTGGAGTACAAGAAATTTGCCTAAGGGCTGAACTAACCCACCAGCATAGCTGTTCAGTACACCCACCGAGTCCCAGGCACTTGCGGCGAGGTAGAGGGAGGGTTGAAGTTCACAGTAGAGGCTGGGAGGAAATGATAATACCACGTGTCTCCAGCCAGCGGTGTACGTGTCCATGCAGGGCTGAGCGTGTCCCTAAAGCCCCGTCTGCTCTTTGATCCAGTCTCGCAGGCTGGTGAGCCGGCTGTAGACCCCAGGCTTGTTTCTCTGCGCACAGCCGTCGCCCCAGCTCACTACGCCGGCCAGGAACATCCGATTGCTGGACTCCACGCTGACCAGTGGCCCTCCAGAGTCGCCCTGCACAGATCCAAACAGCAGCATAAGCACCAACCCAGCACATGCTCCTAATGTAAAGTGATAAACAGAGTAAACCACACAAGCTCTGACTCCAGTCAAAGGCCAAATCATTGTTTTTGAGACTCCGACAGCTGTCGGTACAATTTCTTGGCCATTCCCTGAATCCAGAAAAAAAGAGCTCAACAAGGGGCCTGTCTTGCTAACAAACGGGAGTGTGGGCACACCGTTCTCCTACCTGGTGCGATGGTTTTGAGACTCAGTCGTGTGTTGACACCATTTGCTGCTCATGCCCATTCCAATTCATCCAAATCAAGGAGGATCCACATAGATTTGTTGTGTATTTATGAGTGGAAGTGCCCAAATAAAAAGGGCTGAGCAAACAGCCTGTCTTCCGAACTAAGGCTTCTCCTCACAGCAATAAACCCGAGTGCTGCCGCACCGCTGGCCTACCTGGCAGGCGTCCACGCCGCCCGTCAGGATCCCCACGCACATCATGCGCGGCGTTAGCTGGTCCGTCAGCAGCTCGTTGCACACCGTCTGGTTGATGAGCCGGATTTCTGCTTTCTGCAAGATGGAGGCTCCGCTGCCTGCGAGGACAGAGGGGCAGGGTAAGTCAAAGCATTTTTAAGCAGCGTTTCTCTCCCCTGCGCGCTTCGTTCGGGCTCTGAACGACCAACGCAACAACCGGCTTTTTTCCTAATACTGTTTTCCCAGCAGGACCGAGGCATTAACTTTGTGCGCTCCCAAGGGAATCTCGCTTGATTCCAGTCTCGAGGCAAGCTAATACATTTAAATTGTGTCCAGCCAGCCCCCCTTTTCCCTAAAGCCAACTGCAAAAAAAAAGGCAACGCCAGCGCTCACCTCCTTCCACGGTCGCTCCCCATCCAGTCACCCACAGGTCCTTGCCCACGGGGAAGTTGTGGGTGGCATCGGGCAGGCAGATGGGCTGGATGACCGAGGAGAAGGTGACGGGGGTCTGCAGCTCCATCACGGCGATGTCGTAGTCGTAGGTGAAGTCGTTGAAGAAGGGGTGGGAGATGATGCGCTTGATTTTCCGTGTTTGCACGGTGGCACCGTTGCGGTTGCCTTGGTTGGTCAGGCCCAGGTAGGCTGTCCACAGGCTGGGGTCCGAGTACCTGCACGAGTCCCAGAACATAGGGTGAGGCCTCGTCTCACAGACGTGCTAGCTCGCCATCTTAAACAGAAAGTGCCTGTAAAAACTGGTTTTTTCCTATTCAGGCAAAATGCCTGAAAATGGAAGTGCAACCGTCGGGTTGTCCTGCCTACAGCAGGCGGTCCCCCATCCGGCTCCCACCTACCTGATGCCCTGCAGCTGCAGGAAGCAATGCGCCGCCGACACCAGCCAGCTCTCCGAGATCAGCGAGGCCCCGCAGATGTGGCCCTGGCCCTTGACGTGGAGGCTGACCTGCCACGGCCATTCTCCCACGTCCGAGTTCTGCCCGCCGACGATCCGCGACTGCTTCGTGTAGGAGCGGATCCCGCAGTCTGGGGTGGGGTGGGGAAGGAGAAGGGGCGCTTGGTCACTCCTGTTCCCATTCAGCACCTCCCCTTCCTTCCCCTGGGATCTCTCCCACAGCGCAGGTGCCCCGTTACCCACGCCAGGGATGGCTGATGCCATCAGCACGGGAGCACAAACGCTACATTTGCTAAAACGTTTCCTGGCCAAGTCAGTAAATGCACAGACAAACCCCCGTATTATCCGTGTAAGCCCTCTCTAAACATCTTGAACGACACCGACACTCCGCACGCTGCTAAAGAACACAGCTTGGCTATTTTCAGATCAAGCTACGACACAGAAAAGCCTAGGTGCTCTCTCCACCACACTTAAGCATTTCTCTAAGAGGCCCAGCCCAGAAACTCGCGTCCCCCCTTGCCCAGGGTACTCACTGCAGTTGTCCTCATCAGAATTGTCTTCGCAGTCCTGCTCCCCGTCGCACTCCGGGTTCTGCTTGCTGATGCAGTGCCCGCTGCGGCACTTGTACGTGTATTCCTTGCAGGGGACTGTTGCGTGGACCGCTGTGGGCAGGACGAAGGGAGAAGGGTTAGCCCCAGTTCTGGGCAGGTCGCACCGCTCAGGAGCCCTTCGCCTCTTCTGCCCATCCCCAGGATATTGCCCCCCCTCACCGTTGCTGCAGCTGCCCTCGTCGCTCCCGTCCCCGCAGTCGTCCTTGCCGTCACACTTCTGTGCGTTGGGGATGCACTTCCCGTTGTTGCACTTGAAGCTGTCAGCTGCGCAGTCTGGGGAAAGAGCAGCTCCTGAGAGACGAATCCCACCGTACCTCCGCCACACGGCTGTGTCCGTCTCCCTTCCCCCCCGAGACAAGTAAAGCCTCTGCAGCTACCACATACAAACGCCTGTTTCCTGCGTCCCCAGTCTTTACTCCTCTAAACTGCACACCGCCGCTGATTTATGCAGCACTTCCTTTCCCAAAAGCCCACGTTTCCTACGCCCCTGCTCATCCTCGTTTCTCTCCTCCGAGCTCTC
Source organism: Mycteria americana (assembly GCF_035582795.1). Classification (NCBI taxonomy): domain Eukaryota; kingdom Metazoa; phylum Chordata; class Aves; order Ciconiiformes; family Ciconiidae; genus Mycteria; species Mycteria americana. The sequence continues at coordinate 6,578,343 of NC_134383.1, forward strand.
ACTCGGGGCTCCTGTGCGGACTCGAGGACGCTGCACCAGGCGAGGCCTCTCTGTGCTCTGCGGCAGGCTGCCGTTTTGGGTTTCCTGCCTGCTCGTTTCCAGCGCGGCCCTTGCCTTCCTCCGCGCCGTGAGCCTCCATCGCCTTGCTCGAGCCCTCAGCCCTTTCTGCCCGCGGGGCGAGCTACTTACTGCACTGCAGCTCGTCGCTGTTGTCGCCGCAGTCGTTCACGTTGTCACAGACCCAGAACTTGGGCTTGCACCAGCCGTTCTGGCACCTGAACTGCTGGTCGGTACAGGCTGAAAAGGGAGAGCGAGAAATCAGGGGAGAGACCTGCGGAGTCACCAGCGACCCGTTCGCCGTCGCGTCTACCGCAGCATCACGGGAAAAACCTGGGCCGCTCTCCCAGCGGGGCTGCAAGCGCACCGGGAACAAGCGCACCAGAAAACAGCACGACAGCTCGGGGCCACGCACGCGTGCGTAAATACATAACGCGCTTAGGCTACAGCACGGTATTTCCACTGCTCCGGAGAACAAAACTATCTGGGGTGCTGTAATGTCTTAGGCAGTTAAGGCTGAAGCTCACGTTACACCAGCCTAGGAGCAGCAGGACAGCCAGAGGCAACAACTCAAGGAAAGCGTTTGCTGCAACCAGTGGGAAAGCACCTGAGGTAGCCAGATCACGGTGCCGGCAGCACGCTCTTCCTCATACAGCCCCTGACCTGCAAATGAGATCCCAAAGCAGGGGATCCCGTCCTCTCTAATTAATTTCAGACCCTGGACAATAACATTATCTACGAGATAGCTCTGCTAATGCAAGAGGAAAACTGGCCGCACAAAGAAACAACTGCCATGTATCACACAGGTTTTCCAGATGTGCTCTGCGATACCTGCCCGGTTCGGTAACAAAATACAGCCCTTTACACCAGCCAGGCTCAGCCAAACCCACAACAGCCTTAAGGATTAAAGAGAAAACCACATTTCCAGCTGGGAGGGACCGGAAAGGGAGGGAGATCCCACGGGGAGAGGGCTAGATTAGCGGGAACCCACAGCTCCTACGCTGGGAAAGGGTCCTAACTCGATCCCCACACCGAGTGCCTCTCACTCCAGCCTGGAGGAATGAGGCAGCGCCGGTGCCAGCGAGCGAGGCGAGCAGGGAGACCGGCAGCTGATCTGCAAAGCCTCAGCACTAAGGCTTAGTTACGCAGGACAAGCCCAGGGCGGTGCGGCCCTTCCCGTGACAAGCCAAAAAGAAACAAAGGACAGACTTACTGCAGGATCTCTCGTCGCTGCCGTCTACGCAGTCCAGCCACCCGTCGCAGCGCATGCTTCTGTCAATGCAGCGGCCAGTGTTGCAGGTAAACTTGCCAGGGCAGGCTGAGAGGGGAGAAAGGGATAAAATGACACATGAGCCTTCCAGCCATCCCCTCTGTGTCCCTTCCCCAAAGCACCCAACGTTCCCTCTGCCTGCTTACAGCACCCAGCATTAAAAACACCTTTTCCTCAGAACAGAGCAGGAATATAAGGAGGTTTGCAGGAAAGTAAGACACGCTCTCATCCCCTGGAAAAGCGTGCTTCCCGATTTACACAGCAGCCTAAGTGCAGAGGAGGGACTGCCTCCAGACCTCGGGCAAATCTGTTCCCCCCACGGCCTCAGGATTTCAACTCACGATCGCTGGAGTCGTAGGACAGGTACTCGGCAGAGAAGCCGGTGTCGGTGTAGGACTGGTCCGAGTGGAACCGGACCTCTATTTTGTTGGTAGTACTGGCCACCACAAACTGGGAACGCTCCCCGCAGTACCTGCAGGGAGAGAGAGCAAAGATGAGCGGAGTGCTGTGGGTCAGCACTGGGCAGCCCTTTTCCATCCCTGAACTCCCCATCAGCACAAGGGATCACTTCACTCTCCCGGACAGCTAATGGGGCCGGAGAACAGAGAGCGGGTCTCATTCCAGCACGAGCTGCTGGACCTCAAGGTCTGCACGGCGGAGCAGAATTTTGCTGCCGTTGGCAGAAGGTTTGGGCCAGTTGCAACCACCACCAAGTTGTGACCATGGAAACGATCGGGAGCGAGTTCATCCAAATCCCTGCCCGACACAGCGACGTCTCTGATCTCAGATCCACCGTGTCTCTGGATTTGTGCAGCCTCTAAAGCCGCAGGATCCCATCCCACCACAGGCTGGTAGGAATCACTTACACGAGCACCGCTGCAGGAACTAGCCAGGGCCACAGATGCCGACTGTGAAACCCCCTCCCTTCAAGGAAGCGTCAGCTCCCTTGCCCAAAATGTTATGAAACAACACTGCTCACTTCCCCTGCGCAGTACCAAGTTGTCTTTTTGGCCCAGCTTACCTCAGGTTGTGTAACAGCAAACAGTAAATGTAACAGTAAATGCATCACAGAACACAACGCAATTACCCTAACAATGGAGATTTGCTCGTTCGAGCAAAACCACGCCAGATGTTTCTGCCCTTCTGCACGCGAGGCATGTGATGCCATGTTCCACGGCATTTGGGGGGATTCAGCTGCAGCGTGCAACAAACCCAGGGTCTAATCCCCAGAACCAAGCGTGCTGCTCCCCTCTCGCCATGGGCCATCAAGCTACCAGAGCAGGCCAGACCCAAGCACCCTCCTGCCCCATCATATCCCAAAAAGCACCAGCACGCTCGTTCCCACAGCAAGTTTAAGGAAGGACAAGGTGCCACATAATTAAATGCAGCCCCTCCGCTCGAAGGGCCAACGCCGCGGGTCACACAGCGCCTGACACCTACCTCGTGCTGTTGATCTGCACGTAGTCCTTGGTGCAGGAGCTGACCGGGATCCCGGGCTCCAGCATGAAGAACATGTTGAAACGCACCTTCACGTTCTTTTTAGAGGGAACCTGCAAAAGGAAGCAGAGTCAGTGGCACGTTGTCTGCTGGAGCACGGAAAATGGGAATAAGTTTCATGGGTAAAGTGTGTTGGGGGGAGGACAGAAGATAACAGAAAAAGGAAAGAAGTCCCGCAGAAAAAGAAACACCTTCCTGAAAAGCCACTATGACTCACGCTGTCATTTAGACAGTTGCTTGACTTGTTGACCCCAGAATCCCAGATCAAACAAGCACACAGAGCGGGGGTTGAAGCCAGACCTCTGTCAACAGTGCCTGTTCTCCCAGGCCAGAAAGTTTCCCCCACCACCAGTTTTGCCAGCAAGTGACCGGCCCGTCCCAAAGCCCACGTGCTCTGGTGCTTTTTGTGTAAAGCTACAGTTATTGGGGGCTACGATAAAGCATCACGCGGGGTTCGGGCCTCTCGCAGCCTCTTCTGCCTTTGGCACCAGCTCCTAAAGCCTCCCTCCAGTCATGTCAGACTCTAAGTCTCCAGGCAGCATCTGCTGTGAGCTCGCTTGCACGGTGTCCTGCACAACCGAGTTCATTTGACAGACTAATTAAGGCAAAGAGAGGACCTCGTCTTACCTCTATGTTCCAGACACAGTCCATGGCTGGGGGGTAGTGTGCCGGGTAATAGGGAGTCGTGAAGGTGCCGCTCTCTCCTTTCAGAGTCGCGCTGCAGACTAGAAGATAAGCAAGAAGATGGAAACAGGTTAGAGACGTAAAGGGACGTAGTTTTCCCAAGCCTTAGCTGGCGATCACCCGGGGCGGGAAGGGAGGCAGATGCAACAGTCTCTAACAAGGTTAAGTCATTCTCTGGAGAGAGCAGCTCTGCTCCAAGGCTTGGAGAGAGCCCAGGAGATCAATTAGGTGCTTCCTGCATACATCAATCTGCATGTCTAATCCAACATAATTCTTATTTTGCCCTCCTCAGGGGACATCATTACAGCAGCCAAGAGCACCGTGGGCAAGGCAAGCTCCAAGAGCCAAGATGTGACCTGCTTCCAGGTCTCCCGGCTCCGGAAACATCCCTGGCAAACTGACCACAGCCACAGCTGCACCTCCCTCTTCAGTTGCCCGCGGCAGGGAGAGGTGGGGGGGGGGGGGAAACTGGGCCAAGGCCTCTGCTCACCTTTCATCTTCGGGAGCTGGAAGAACTCAGCCTTAAAGCCAGGGAATCTCCCCTCCTTGTTGGTAACCAGCGTGACGAGCATGACGTTCTGGGAGGACAGGAAGGTCAGGTTGTAGGAAGGGGCATAATTCCCACAGAGCCTAGGAAGCGAAGGACAAAATCCGTTAGACACAGCGGCTTAGAGAGCCTCAAGATCACCTCTGAGCAGGGACAGGAGCTCAGTTCCCAGCAGAACTTCTCAGTATCGCCCTGCTACTTCATGCCAGGACTCGGTGCCATACAGGAACCTAATGGGGACGCTCACCTGACCAAAGCGTGGGGCTCCACGGGGCTCAGAGAGTTGTACACCTTGACGTAGTCACTGTTGCCTGTGCACTGCTCCAGCTCCAGCGTCTTGAAGGTCAGGCTGATGATGGAGTTGGCGTCCGCCCTCAGTGTCCAGTAGCAGAGCGCGTTGTTGGGGTACGGGCTGTTGGGGAAGCCCGGTGTGGTGAAACTGGTGATCTCCCCTTCCTTGGCGTGGAGGGCAAACATACAGCTATCTGCCCAGGAGAGCAGGGAAGAGTTAACAAGGCAAACGAGGAGGTTCTGCCCTGCCTTTCCCCGAGATGCAGAGTACAGCACTTGTAATTCCTCCCCTCCCTGCAGGCTGTCCCTGGGCAGATGCCTCTTGCAGGGAGCACCCTTGCTTATCAACCTCCATCTACAAAGCCAGGCACCGGGGAAGGGCAGCCAGGGCCACGCGCTGCTGCTAGATAACGCCAAGGCCTGCGCCGCAGTCTGGCCGACCCCAAACCAGCTCCAAGCAGCACGTGGAGGTCTGCCTGGCACGCAGAGCACCTCTATTCAGGCCCTTCCCCACCCCGCAAGGGAAACCGCCACCCCAAAGAGGTCTGGGGATGCACAGAGGCTGTTATGAGACTGAAGGAGAACTGTACTTACTGTCCCGAGCGGAGTAAGCTATGCTGGGGTCAGCAGCTGGAAGAGAAAACAGAGGCGGTGTCATCCTTTGGGCTGTGGAAAGTCCCTGGCTGCAAAGCTGAAGTGGTCCCTGGGATCCGCATTGATTTGGCCTTGCTTCTGAGGTCTGCCCCTGCAAGCTGGCCAGGGGGAGGCTGCTCCTGCCTGGGCTCTGGGGAGCCGAGGACCAAGCTCTTCCTCTGCAGGAGGCAGGATTCACCCCTGCCCCTCTGCAGATGGGCTCAGAGGAGAACGCAGAGCGTTCGAGCGAAGGGGAGCAGGTCCGCGCAGCCTCCCCCACTCTGCATGGCCCATCAAAGCAGTGCTGTGAAAGCCGGGTCCTTACAGTCACCCTTAGAGCGGGCCCCGCTGCCGAAGGCACCCAAGGGAGGGCTGCGACCGGCAGCGTACCCCTCCAGTGAAATGTCCCCCCGCCACTCCCACGCAGAGGCCCAGGGACTCACGGAAAGCGACGACCGACTCCACCTTCAGCATGGGGTTTCGCAGGCGGGGGTTCCACCTCTGGACCAGGCTCTGCTTGTCTGCCATCGCCCTGTCCAGACTCTGCTCCCGGTACTTGGGGACAAGGAACTCTGACCAGTAGTAGGCAATGACACTGCCTTCGCTGCAGGGGAAGGGCGATTATGGGGTGAGAGCAAGGACAGACGCAGGGGGGCTCAAGTATCAGTAGAAGAAAGGTCCAGGCTACTTGACGAGCCATTTTTGGAGGACGGCCATGGGAAAGGGAGAGTCTCAATGACAAGTTAAGCGAACTGCGCCCAGCAAAGGGCCCTGCCAGCCCGGGGAGCCCCTTTCAAAGCTGCCAGGCACCACTACTGCACCATACCTACATTTTCCCAAGACATCTCCCTCAGCACACAGTGATGAGGACTGGCAGAAAACAATACGCAATTTCAGGTCACTTTTCACTGCCCACCCTTCACTGTGTCACTCAGAGTGACTACTGAGGTGCCTCCATCCCCAGCAGGCCGGGAACGAGGGTGTACGGCTGCGTGACATCCCAGCATCGCCCTCCTCCGCTCCCAGACAGGGCTCAGACAGCACTTAACACTCACCTGAACGCAGTTATCACTGTCTCTTTGTGGTAAGGGCCAATATCTGCATGATTCCTGTAGATCTCCTCCACCTGAAAGATTTAAAGAAGAGTGGTCAGCACGTCTAGAAGTGAGGAGGGGGGAAAGGCTAAAGACAGAGAGAGCTTCAAGCCTGCTATGGAAAATCAGGGCACGTACCCGGCATCCCTGGCTGCAGGAATCTGCAGGGGCCAAAGAGAGGAAGAGGGAGAGTTGAGAGTCCCAGAAGTGCCCAGACCCGCACACCACAGCCTGCTCTGATTCACCTCGCCCCGCTCTTCCCCGGGGGAAGCACAACGAATCCCCGAGTCTGAGGGGAAAGGCAAGACCGGCCGCGGCTTCAGCACAAAGGGGAGACCGCTCCTGCCTCAGCTCCCAGCCCCGACTCCTCCACTAACCCAGGGATTTGTCCAGGCAGCCTCCTATGGCACACGCTGGGTGGCAGAGGCAGGGAGACGCCGTGGCACCGGGCTGGAGCCGTGATGCCAAGACCCAGCTGAAAGGCAGGCTCCTTGCACCCAGCCCAGCGCGTTACGGCGAGCGGGGAGAGCCGAGAGGAGCGCGAAAGCTCCAAGCGGTCTTACATGCAGGATCGCCATGGCCACGGGGCAAGAGGAGAAAGTCCTGCTCGCAGGAGGAGGGACGCAAGAAACCTCTTACCGTGCTCTTCACCTTCTTGGCCAGCACGGTGAACTCCGGCGAGCTGGAGTTCTCGTAAGCGTCAAGGAACTCCCAGTTCAGAACCCGTAAGTGGCCATTGAAAAGCTTCCGGACGGCCGCGTTCCTGTCTGGAAGGCAACGGATCAGAGGCAGAAAGAGCAGTCAGCGCTGGGACCGTGGCACAGCAGGTCCCCAGTGACAGCAGTCGGGGCAGGGGGGTGGAAATGGTGTCCCCCCACTTCCTGGAGCCTTCCCGGAACTAGAAAGGGCACATGTGAGCAACACCGGGTAACGAAGCTTCTCCCTGTGGATATGCTCCCAGGGTATCACCCTACATGCCGCCACCCACCAGACGTCATACTCACATTTGAAGTGCCAAACCAGGAGGCCGGTGACGAGGGAGACGAGCAGGAAAACAACGATCACGACGGTGACGACCACCCACCGCTTTGGGCCGCGCTTCTCCATCTTCTTGGAGTTCATGGCAGGGAGGAACTCCACCCCTTCCTCCAGGTTGTTCATGTCCTAGGAGAGGAGAGAGGACAGGACGGTGGAAAAGCCGTTCCCAAAGGCTGGCTTGGAGACATCCAACCTCAAAGCAGTCTAGAGCAGAGCTACCTGTCCGCAGCAGCTCCCCATCACCGAGAGCACGAGGCATGCCTCGGCGCCGGCGGCTCCGCAGCCGCCCCACGGCAGGACAAACCCTGAAGGCTTTTGCTTTGCTCTTCCAGGCACACCTAATTCCTTTTTGGGCCTAACACAAGGTCATCAGCTCAAGTAAACTCAGGGGTGAGTCCACACATCCCCCTGTGACCGTGGTAGGTCACAAACCCACAACCTCCCAGATCTCTTCCTGCCGGCAGATGAAACTGCAGACAAAAATTCACCCCTGCGAAGCGCTCACTACGTGGCAGGTGTGTCACCCGCAGCTCATGGGGCGCAGCACGCTATAAATAGCATTCCTGTAAAAGAAGAAACTGAGCTACTTCCTCCCTTCACATTAGCACAACTCTGTACGTCTCCCGGGCCAACGCAGCACTCCTGTATTTCTGCTTGAGATTTCCCATTCAGTGCAAATAAAAGAAAGAAACCAAAAAAACTAAGATGAACACACAAGACATCCTCACAGCCCACGACCGGCCAGACTCTCAGGACAAGATGTGTTGGCTAAGGAAGAGCAGGTCCTAAAGGCAGCCGCCCAGGAACGAGGAATGACACCTGTACCGCACAGCTCTCACTGCTCTCACCGCCCACGCTGGGCCGGATGACGAAGAGGAAGGTCTCTGTCGCAGTGCAAAACCCTCGGTGCCCCGGGGTTTCACTCTCTCGCACCTTTGGCTTACCTGCCCTCCAGCCTACGCGAGGTACCTGCACCTCCAGCCTGGGGGGAAATCGGAACAGCTGCAGACCCAGATGTTTTCAGAGGATGCCGTGCAGCCCAGAGCATCCTCGGTACGGGCAGACGTCGGGGACCTGGATCCACACCAACTACGCTAGCACTTCCTCTCCTCCCCAGAGCTGGCTAACCCGTGCTGGGAGAGCAGACCACATCTTCTGCTTTCTTCTTGTGCCTCCCTCCCTCAAGTAGGAAGGGCTCTCTGCCTGCTGCAAGCTGCCTAAACCATGAGGATGCCTCACCTTTCCCGTCACCACCTTCCCATTTTCCCCTCTCCCAAGCCTTACCGGGCATCCGGCAGCTTCCTGGGCAGTGGCACGGGGCTCCGGACGACAGCGAGGACACCAGAACGCAAAGTTCCAGCAAAGACTAGCACAAATTCGCTGCATTCAAATGCGTTCCTGTGCTCCGGCAGGGGTAATGTCATCCCCACAAACATGATGCCGGGTGAGATGCTGCCTGTCCTCTCTCAGCCCAGGGCGGACACAAACGTACACTAACGGCTCGGGCTAATTTGATGCAAATGTCACAAGCCCCTAAAAGTCAGGAAAAACACCCAGCAGAGGGGATCCTGGGGACAGAGGGACCTCTGAGCCCCCTGCGCTCTGGTGCAGACCCAGGCGATGAGCCGTCCTCACTGCACGTCCCTTAGGTGCGATGGCTTCACCCTCTTATCTTTCCCAAGACTCACTTCACAGGGACGCCCAGCTCCCACTTGCGTCGTTCCCACGCTCCTTTTGCCCTTTTCTTCACCCAGTCTCTGTCCTCTCCTCCCACCCTCCACACCTCACCAAAGCCTCTCCTCCCTGCGGTATTCGCCTGAGGCCCTTTACAAAAGAAAGGGACGTGGCAGGCACCTTACCCTACATTTTTGTAAAGGACTCTGGAAGTTTAATCCTCTGCAAACACTAGAAGGCCACGAAGACCAGAGCAACCTACCAGTTTTCGCACCATCTGCTCTCAGAATAATCTGAGTTTATCGTTTGACAGCTCTCCGCTACAGCATGGGGAAGGAAGCCTTCGTTAATTTGTGAGATTTACTGCCTAAGGCTGGCCAAAAAGAAAGCAACGTGAAGCACACCATCTCTGAGGTGGCAGGCTGTTTGTATCGCCAGCAGCCAGCCACCGCCAGAAGAAACAAAAGACCGAGCAGGGCCACAGAGGACAATCCCACGGGGGATGCCCTGATTCCTGTTTGGCTTCCGTGATCATACAGGAAAAACTTGAAAACGTAACCCAAGGAAACTTCAAAACAGAAGACACGCAAAATAAAGCTTCAATACATACAGACATCTTAAATCAAGAAACTCCGCAGTCAAAGTCAAGATTGCCTGGAGTTTGACGCACCGCCTTTGAAACAGCCATCTGGCTCCCACCAGTTTCCAAATCATGCAAGAAATCCCCCCCAAACCAGGTAAAGGGAAGAAACCGGCCACAAATCTCGCAAGCATCTCCCCTCTCCCACCGTGGGGCTGCTTGCAGTGCCAAGCCTTCCCAGGACTTCCCATACGTCGCTGCTGTTAGCAGAAAGAAAAGTATTTAATTCTCTTCTAACATCTGCAGGAGCCTGCAGCAAGAAAACAACCTCAGGGGTTTAAATGATATATCTGTTCACACAGCAGCAGCTTTCCCAGGCTTCCTGGGGTCAGCAAGGAAAAACCACCTGCCCCCAGCTCGCAGCGGCAAGACAGAGTCTCTATGTGTTCCGAGAAACAATTTTTGGGCACAAGCTGTTAAACCTTGGCCTTAATAACACGCTCCCCTGGCAGGCTGAATTCAGCTAGATGGCATTTCTTCCCTGAAAGAGGGATCGCACGCTTCTCGCACGAGAGGCGTAACGTTACGGGGGGTAGCGGTAGCGAAACGGCACCATGAAATGGGGTCTCCTCTGGAGAGCAAAGAGGGTCTCCTAGGGAGAGCAAAGAAAACCCTGTTTTCACATAGCATACCCTTCGGCTGAAGGTACCTTCAGCCCTCTGCAAAATTCCCCAGATTCAGCTTCACCCAACTGCCAGAAAAAAAACGGGGCTCCGCTGCAAGCAGGAGATACTGCCGTGCAAGGCCAGACTGCACACCACTGCGGCCGATGCATTTTAACATCCTCTTCGAGCTAAAGGTTGTGTCTTTGCAGAGAGAAAACTCTTAGATGGGAGCAACTAATCAATGTGATTATATCAGAAGGAAAACACAGCTCCCTTCCCCCTCCAACACATACAAACACACGCATTGCTCCTGCAGCTGCAGCGTGACCAAAGGAAGTTAGGCAAGAAAACTCACCATCTGATCTTTAGACAATTTCTCTGCTCTTCTTGGGGAAAAAACAGGATGGAAGATCCTAAACCTGCGAGAGGTTGCAGCACGCCTTTGTCAGTTTGTTCTTGCTCCAAAGCTGAGATGGCAGTGCCACCCACAGCACCAAGAGAAATTAAAGGAGCGTGGGGACTCCTAGGGAGGTTATTTTTGTTATTACTCCTGTACAAGGTGCGTAAGCAGCCACTGACACTCTTACTCGCCAGAAGTTACCCAGTGATTAGAGGCAGATATGAGACTGGATCCCGAGAGGCTTCCCTCCGTGCCCTCTGTTTTGTATTCCAGATCTCGTCCTCTCCCATCCTCGCACCTTATGTACATCATTATATTCCCCAGCCAACTCTGACACTTGCATGAAGCTCCTTTGAAGAGCTGTCGCCTGGGTAAGCAACAGTGATTCCTGCAAACTCTCTTCTCAGTAGAAGGCAAAGGATCTGAAGCATCCCCCAAGCACTACAGGAATGCTGAATCAGGTCGTGCCGGAAAGGTTTCAGACGAGGCCCCGTGTCCCGACCTCTGAGTAAGAGGCTGAATCTTCCCTGCCCACACTCAGCACGAAAAGCACCCGTTTGACCTCAGTACCAGACTTATTTGTGCCCAACCAGCACGGCTCAGCCTCCGCTCCGCTCACTCACGGTGCTGCACATCCCCTTCGCTGCCGCCGCTCCTGCCCGTCGGGGGAAAACACCTCCTCTGCGGTGCTGGTCACCATCCTCTAAGCTATGCAGAAACCAGATGGAATCAAAAGCAAGACAGGCTCGAAAGATCACGGTTAAATCAAGAGAAAGTCGACTACAATTTTAATCTCCTTCAGCTAACGGTTGCCGCACGTTTCCCTCGCGCATACTGAACAGTCCATCGCAACAGCAGATGTAAACCAGAGAGGATCTGAAAGCACGTCCTGCTCTCACCTTGTCCATGATTCCCCGAGAAACAGTCTCTAGCACAAAGTGACTCAAGGTCTGACTCTCGCCCTTCTCGAGGAAACTACTCCAATAAACATTATTAACAGAAAACCTTCCCTGATACTCTCTCCGCCTTAGTCACAGGTTCAGTTACTTCCTCCTGCTCCTCCTCGCTCAGCCCTCACCGTCACCACGGGGCTCCCCACCGCAGGATCGGAGGTTTCTGGTCACAGCCTCAGCCCGGCTGGCGTGGCTGCTGCAGGAAAGCCGCACGCCAATCAAGTGAAAGGGTCTGAAAGACGTTGCCCCATTTCTTCCACGCTTCCATTTCCCCTGCCGTAGAGACTCCATGAGGACTTATATATATATAGTCCTCATGGATTTATATAGCTCTTGGAGGTCTCATGCACGCAACTCCTCCGTGCAGAGAGCTCAGAGAGAAGTCCTGTGCGTAAGCAAAGCTTCCCACTCCTCCTCTGTAAGCCAGCCGCACGATATATTTTTAGACAGCAACCGTACTCTGCCAGACTGGACAAACCAGATGCAGAAGTGACTAAGTCTGTCAGCAGGAAATTCAGCAGGCACACAGGGATGGTGGGAGCTGCCACAGTTGACTCTAGACTGGAGATATTTACCGGAAAGCAGAGATATCCTCCTGCAAAGGGGGAATCACAGAAAGGCTACGACGTGCCACAGAGTACGGCTCTCTGGCAAGAAGATTTCTGGGATGTGTACAAAGCGGGGGTCCATCTGGGATCAGCATCTCCCACAGAGGCTGACTTCTGGCTTGTTCGACGGTTCCAGCAAGACAGCTTGATGTGTCCCGGGCACCAAAGGGCCTCACTGCTCCCCTCTCCTCCGAAATAGGTGCTCCATCTCTCACTCAGTGTCTGCGTCTGGTTTGCTGGACCCTGACCCACAAAAGGACTGGGCTCCTGGCCATTAGTTTCACCTGTGCCTCATAACCACTGGTTCATTTGTTTGTCCAGCACAAGGCAGCTATGAGATTCAGCTGCTTCCCTTCCCTTCCCTTGACGTCCCAGCCTCAGGTGGTCTGCCACAGGACTGCTCAGGGCCAAAGCTCTACAGATCACAGAAGGTAAGAGCAGGTGTGCAACCAAGGCAGTCTCAGTGCAAGACCCACTCTCTGGCACTAACGTACACAGCCAAGAAAAGGAACCCATAAAATACAAACTTTGAGGTGGCCTGGGGAGGTCTCAGATGAAGCAGAGTCATCGGACTATGCGGTTAGACTCCTGCCGGGTAATTACACCCTGCAGATCCCAGCCTGCGTATCCAAGGGGCAATTCCCACCTCTCCTTTTCCAGCCACACCTGCCTCAGGTGGTGTTCAATAAAAACTAAACCAAATATCACATGAAAAATGAGAAGAACAAAACCCATCGACTCATCAACCAGCTCAGGACACGGCCAGCGAGCCGGGCTCAGAGCCTGGGACATCCCAGCCTTTGAGATCAACAGGGCGGGCTTGTGCAGTGCAGAAAGAGCAAAGAAAGTTACATTTTCAAAACCGGAGGTTTCCCAGATCATACCGAAAGCTAACACCAGCTTTGTGGTGGTGGCATAAGGGGAAACAGCCTGTTTCCCATAAGAAAAAACCCCAAAGATCTAAAAGCTGCTGACACATGGTGTGCACAGCATGCAGCTCGCTTCACCCAAGCAGCTCAAGTACAGCTACACAACTCTTGAGATCAATTCCTGCACCGATGCAAACCCCAACGCTCCTCCAGGAAGAGATCCGAGAAGAATCATCTTCCCGCTTCTCCTCTTATTCTTGATAAGAAATACATGGAAACAGCACGCATCAGAGCCTAGTTTCCCTACGGCATATTTGTGCTGTGTTGCCCCAACACGGGCAGTAAAGCATTGAAGAAACTTTACCAGCGTATTGTTTTTCATCTTCGGTTCCTTATTAAGGGCAATGACACTATAAAATGATGACATCAGAACTAATGAGGGAATATGGAGCAGGAAACAAAGAACACAGAGTCCTCCAGACTGTCTACCTTCCAGGCACAGAGGGCAAGTGCAATAGTGAGAGATACAAGTCACACACACCTATTTCACACACCAATTTCGAGCTCAATCCTCTACAGCATTCAGTCGTCTCGTGACCGTCCTGAGTCATACAAGAAACCAAATTCCTTTAGGTTTATTACAGAAGGAACTAAAGTTAATGTTTGCTCAGGACAGCACAGGCTTGGCTTGCTGCCCCGCAATAGGCTTATCAGTGCAGCTGTGTCATGCAACACAGCAGCTCAAAAAAAAGCGACCACACTTCTAATTGTGTTTCTGTTGTAGCAGAGACTTTTACCCGTACGGCTTAGCAATTCTTGGGGAGAAGTGGGAAATAAAGCTACCTGACAGGCCTGATCCATGTAGCTACGAGCCATGAAATTCCTCCCTGCAACACACTTATGTCCCAAGACCAGAAAAGAAACATGCCACAGATGCAAATAGCTTATTCAAAACACTCTTACATCTTTCCTGGTACAGAAAGTACTGTCTGAGGAACAAAACCGCCCTCCAGCAGCCTAACAAAAACAGCTGCGCTCCAGACCTCGATGAAACGCTCCACGCTCATCATTACGTTTCGCCCACGCTCTTGACCGACTCTCATAGTTTTGAGGCGAATCTGGCCCACGACATTTGAATGTTTGGAGCCAACAGCAGCGGAAACACCAGCATCTCCGACTGGGCAAAGCCTTTGTCTGGCAAACCCATCTCTATTAGCTGCTCCCTCCTCCGCCCCAGCCTATCGCCTGGATGTTGCAGTGCGTTATTTGCAAGGCTAGACCCGGCGGCCTTTGGATGGAAATGGCATATTCTACCCTGGGCAAGGCGAGAACCTTTGGTCCGATACCATCCCTGCAGCCAGGCCCTCAAAAATGCTCTCGCTGCTCCCTCAATGGTTTTACAAAGTGATCTTTTGTTTGCTGAGCAAAGGTCTGGCGCGCTCTCGATCGGCCTCAGCCTTTTTCTCATTGTGCTTTCCTTATCCCCGTTTGTCTTTGGCATCAACAGCAGCAAAACTGGCCTGAGCAGCAGCTCACCCACCAGCCACTACCCGAGGTAAAAGCTCTGCACCTTTCCAAGGAAGAGGAGTAGCTTCTTCTCCCTGTGCCCAAGAACTGTCGCAGCTCCTTCGCTGCCGCAGGAGGAGACGCGCTCATTGCAAAACAACTCACGTTTGCTCTGCCGTCATATTTATAGGGAGCCAAGTCCAACGACAGTCGGTCCACAAGGGACAAACTCCTCGGGCTGTTTACTGCCAGGAAGGCAGGTACCGTCTTTGGGGAAGTCCTCCTGGATCAGATCAGCTCCTCTTGAACCGATGCAGGGGAAAAACTGATCCAGAACCAGGGGAAAGGACCTGGCACGCTGCTGCCCTGGTGCGAAGGGACTGGCTCGAGCACTCAGCCCTGCCATAAAGACACACCAGCGCGCAAACCTCCCTTTTGCCAAGGGAACAAGCCGGGCAGGGAAGATCACGCTGCACACAACAGTGTCACCCCGACCCGGGCAGGGAACAAGGAGCTCGAGCTGAACGGTATCAGCGAGAGCATCTCCTTCCCGCTCCTGGCAGTCACCGTGGCCCTGACACAGGCAGGACAGCGGGGCTGGAGGCAAGGGAAACTTCTTCTTGCTGTAGGCCAGCTTTCTGATCAGTGCTAAAACTGCTCGCTCCTTTGCCGCTGCCAGATAACAACCGCTAAAGCCAGGCCCCAGAGACCGACACCAGACAGCCTGCAGGTGAGCTGGAAAGCGCTGCTCTCGTGCTTTAACCGAAAAGCACGGTTTTGAAACAGCTCTGTGGCACAGAACAAGCTCTGGAGGTGCAACCCAAAAACACCAGTCCCTGCCTGACCCTCGGCTAGGACGACCTACAGGAAAAGCCAAGACCACGGCTTAAGCTCACTCGAGTTTCAAAGCACACTGATAACGCATCAGTTAATTAACGAAGCCCCAAAGCCCTCAGTTAAAGTCAGACCTTCTGACGGCTTGAACAGGTTTAGTTAGATCTGTTGCTAAACAACCCGGCCCCACGCACTGCAAACAGTTCACCTGCGCGTAGTTTATCTTTACTCACATCCCCAGCGCCTAGCTTCAGCTGAAATCAAACCCCTCAGAGCGATGTCAGCGCTGACATCGAGGCGGTCTAACGCCGGTGCGGACCGCTGCGTCGCGACAGGTGGGGATTTCCACTTTCCCAAAGCTGGTTTTTCTTTTCCTGCTCCGCTGGGCTCGGCGGCATTCCCCAAACGGGTTCTCCTTACCTTACCTGATGGCGGAGGGGGAGCGGGAATTTCCCTCGCTTCCCAAGAGATCCGGAGCCGCCCCTGTTGGTCCTGAGCCATGAGGCTCAAAGAACCCGAGCAAGGGGAGGACGAGGCAGCTCGGCGAAAGGCTGACTGCTTTTGGGAGAGCCCCGCCACCCCCCCCGGCACCGGGTGCTGCTCTCACCTGCAGCTGGGTGCTGTACCTCATGCCGGCACCGTCGGCCGTGGGGCCCTGCAACATGGCGAGGGCGGCTGCCGCGCCGGCTCAGGCCGCCATGGCGCGGTTACTCCTCGCCTCGGCACGGCACGGCTCGGCTCGGCACAGTGCCCAGCCCCTCCTCTCCGCGCTCCGGGCAGGTGCGGGAAGCCGGAAACACCCCCTGGGTCCCTCGATGCTCCCGTGTCCGGCTGCGGCTCCCACCTCTCCCATTTCACAGGCGTCCAGAGGGAAATTAAGGAAAATGTCGTGCCCAAAAAGCCATGCCCAAAAGCTCTGCATCATCCGAGGAGACCCTTTTGCCATGTGCTTTGCTTTAGTAAACGCAACCAGAAAAATCTGTCTTTTACCAACACGAGCCGCCCCGCAGCCAGCGGGAGGGCTTGCTAGCACTCATGTACACAACAGCTTCTAGGGCAGAGCTTTATGTACCCAAGGTCTTATCCTTTCTCGGGTTACAACAACTAGCATGCTATGAAACCCCGCCGTGAAGAGGGCACACTATCCAGCATGCACAGGCACTTCTGCCCCAGGGACAAGCCTGCTGTTCCCAAAAACATTTGGTACACTCAGGGGCTGCCAAAAGAAAATATTCCCTTTATCCCAGCCTGAAATCTGCTCTCAGCTAGGCTAGTGCACTTTAGGAATGAGCCATCTCTTACCAAACAGAGGAGACCAGATGCAAAATGACAAGCAACAAAGCAGTCCAGCAGAAACAGCGCATGTATCCAAGTTCGGCACTCGGAGTGTTGCTCACATACCAGCAACAGCTCCCACGGACTCTGTGGTCTAATATTAAACTCCCAGAAAAGAAAAGGAGGGATGAGCGGCAAAGCCCTGGGTTTTGAGAATGCTCTAAGGCAGGTTTGAAAGAGGGCTTTTAACACTGAAATCTGCATTCCTGACACAGTCTTATTCCTTCTTGGAAAGATGACTCACTCCCACAGTCCAATATTTATGTTTCTCACATTCAAGAGTAAGTCAAGATAAAAGATAGATGGACCAACATCACCTTTCTTGGAAAGGAACTTCCCTTCTCTGTCTTACATGCGATAGTCTGTACCAACATGTGATATGCCCGTCAGTCTGTCTGAAGGCTGGCCGTCCCGCTGCTGATCTGAACCTCTTTACACCAATTGCATCCAGCCCTGAAACTGATTTTTTTCCACATCTGAACATTTCAATTTCCCAGAAAGCTGGTTTTGGTGTAACAGGAGTTGCCCTCTGATTCACATGCTGCAGGCAGATGCCTGCTGGGTTTCCTTTGTTTCCCCTTGCTCTAAAATGTCTCCTGCAGAGCGCAAGTTTTGCATCCCTTTTGCAGGTGTTTCTCTAGGGGAAAAAAGAGACGGTGTCAGGTCTCCGATCCTGCTGTTTTCTCTTTAGGTGAAAAATACAACATAACTTCTGTGCTCTTACAGAAATACTTCTGCCATCGCCTTCCCTGCTCCCTCATCCCTCAGCTACCAGAATCCCACCCACTCGCCGAGCACCGCACAGCAGGAAGTATCTCTGGATTTAAGGTATTCTCCTTCAAAAGGTGGCTTTGTTAGTCAGCCTGCTGAAACCACCCGGCTGGCTGATGTCAGGAGCTTCTCTCAGCTCTCCCACTGATGCCCAACCCTGCCCAGCGCTCTGCTTTTACAACCACTCCCTACCTGGCTGACTGCGGGTGCTCCAGCCTGACTTAATACCCCCGTGAAACAGCATATTTCAGGTATAAAGCAGCTAGTCCGAGCTGAACCACTGTTTCTGCAAATTTCTCCTCTTCAGCATATCAACTGATCTCCTGCAGGCAGGTGCCAGGCAAACACCCGTGCCCTGGGATGCGGCTAAGGAGGGCGAGATGCAGACTCACGCTTTGAGGCCTATGGCGTCCCTTGCAAAGATCCACAGCTCTTGGTTTCACACAGAGCTGCGAATCCCCAGTGTTTCCTGTCATTCAAGCCACTGGCGTTTCACAAACTAATTCATTAGCCCGACTGGCTCTTTGAACAAGGAGATGCAATCACCGTGGGGGGAAAAAGAAAGCAATACACGTGCTAACTATAAAATATTATTTAGCTGGGAGGCAGCTGGTTTAGAGCCCTAAATGATAGGATCCCCGTTTCTTTGCTGCTGAAGCAGCGATTTATTTTGTGGCTGTGTTGCTAAGTCACGACAGTAGATGAGGGCCCCCTCTTTCTGGGCACTGTACAGTCCCAAAACATCAAAGCAGCAATTCCCAATAAGCAGCCTGCCACATGCTTTTGCGGTAAGACACTTCCATGTGTCTCTCTAGTCTGGCCGAAGGATGCCGAGCCCAGCCAAGTCCCTATGAAGAAAGATGTAACCGAAATATAAAGCTCAAGCCGCTTACCCACGTGCAATGACAGCAGTCAGCAACAAAGCCTCTGTTTCTTCCCACTTAGATCAGTTCATTCAATAAAAGCTGTCACCTCCGCCTCCTAACGTCGTCTCTTCGTATCAGTGTGGCCACAACAGCATTATGAGAGCAGCAAGCCGAGGATTAACACGCCTTTGGGAAGAAGGAGAGCACTTGCTTTAGGCACCGCTGCAATCTGAGAACCAAGTCCGTCTTTGTCAGCACTGTACGCGAGTTGCAAGAGCTAGACCGCCATGAGCTCGACCCCCAGGAGAGTCCCAGAGGAGACAGGGATCAGCTGCAGGAGCAGCAAACGCTGTCTGAACAGGCAGGATAATTCCGCATCAGCTCCCAGCCCTGGGAATGCCATCCAGGTGAAAGAAGGGAAAACGGAGCTGCTTACTTAAGGAATGAAGGCAGGCTGCCTGCAGGGGAAAAGTCTTCTGGTGGAGGCAGCTCCCGGTAATTCTAGCTCCGCAAAGGAGCACCGTCCATCCACGCCGCCACACCAGCGAAGGGCTGGATTCAAACAGTCAGTGACAAAGGGTTTTCCTCTCTGCAGTGTGTCCCAAGGATTCTGTTCACAGTGTGACTCCTAAATTCCAATTTCAGTGCCCTCCCACCCAGATTCCTGCCAGACAGCCCTGAAACCACCCCATCTCTGTCT